>NC_133648.1:223912495-224212495 GCF_009905375.1 Apium graveolens
AAATAAAGTTAAAGTTACGAATAAACCTTATTCGATTAATATTTTAAAACTATATCCATATATATATATTTAAAAAATAATATATATATAATATCGGGAACATCGACTCCCGTTTAGGAAAATATTTTCACCTTTGGGTCCCTCATACTAAGGGTATATGCAAGTTACCGCTATCCTCTAGCATAGGTATTATCAACTCAACCAACAGATATATATTCCAAGAATATGAAACAGGCATGCATATATACCATATCACATGCTACAATATATCACATCATTTGCTAATTATCCAACATGCATCTATCGCAAGATAATGCAATACATATATTCATCACAACAACCGTATAACGGATAGAATACTTGCCTGAGCGGACTTGGGGTGATAAAAAAGGCTCGGGACGAGTCTGGTAACCTATAAACAACAATAAGTTGGAATAAACCAAAATCACTTGTAAATCTATACTTTAACTAACTTAGACTCTAACGCTTGTTTTGCGCTCACTGATTTGCTTAAGTCACTCGAGTACTCTCGGCTCCACCATTTTTAATAATTTAACCCTTTACGAGTTTTAAGGCGATTCCTTCGCGGGTGTTTTACCAACTGCCTAACATCACGTTACCATAAATGTTTCATACATTAATTAACCCTTTTTGGTCTTTAACCTATGTTTCAAGTAAGGCGAGGGGAAAAGTTTCGTTCGCGAAACGCCGTTACTTGAAACGGTCGTTTCTCCCTAAACCGTGCATCGGAATCGAACGAACTACATATCAAACGAAGCTCGTAACATGAGCTATCTAAACATGGCAGTGGTCATAATCTAGCAGGGGCGTTCTCGGGTCCTAATGCTATGCACAAAAACAGTCCAAAGAAAATCGGACGTTACGACGGCTATGTTTACGCGATTTCCCAAACTTTAAACCATTCAATACCAACCACAAATCAACCCCAAATCAATCATACAACCAATATCCCTCCAAACCACATCATAACAGCCCCAACAAATCCACATTAACCATTTATACTTATTCCTCACATGAACTAAAGGCTTTACTTAGGTTCTTTAACTAATTACCAAGATTTACAACTCCAACAATGCAATAAAACCAACTAATCTCTACAAACTCAACCAAACCTCAACCAATCAAGCATCATGCTTCACATATGCTATATCAAACACATTCAATCCTAATTACTCAAAACTAAAGCTAGGGTTTGTAGTTTATACTCTCCTTGGAGAGTGGAGAATCAAGAGAATGGCTTGGAATCACCTTTAAAGCCCTTATCCAAGCTTAATCTAAACAAAACTTCAAGAACACAAATTTTAGTTCTTGAAAACACTATTCACCATCTTCTTTCATGATTTTATAGAAAAAGATTGGCTTGGAATTAGAAGCTTAAACTTATAGGAAGTATGTAACTATCCATGGGGAAGCTTAGATAATTACCTTGCTATAATAGTAAGTGGAGGAGCTTGGACTTCCCATTTCTTAAGAAAAAACCCGAGAGCATGAAGAAGAAGAAGAAGAGAGATTTTTGTGTTTTGGCTTGATTTGCTTTTGGTTGGTTGATTTTTGTTGTTTGCTTTAGTGAATTACCTAGTTGCCCTTGGTTTTGTGTGGTTAAAAAGTCACCACATCTCCTTCCTTTCTTGTCATGCCTATGTCATCCTCATGATGTCATCCTCCCTTCCTTGTCCTCTTTCTATTGGTTGGATGACATCATTCCCACTAATTCCCTTTGATTAACTTCCTAATCGTTTGCCTAATGACCGCTGATATGTTATACGGTTCGCCTTAACTTTCGTTTTCGTTTATCGTTTGAGGGATCATACCCGGGATCTTATTACTTAGGTTCCCTTAACCTTTCTCACATAATTATAGTCCTTTTATGATCCTCTTCCTATAATCCTTTTATTTAAATCCCTTTTTATCCTGTTACCTTTTTCTCAAATCTTTCCGTATCTAGTGTATTTCCGGGAAAAATCAAAGTGTTCGGATTTGGATTCTGACGATCTTTACATACACTTATATCCCATATAAAGTACTAATAAAATCTCAGAATATCCATATCAGAACCCCTACATAGTGTGGCATGAACAGTTTTCTCATTCAGCAAAAACACTATTCATAAGGGTTTCAAAAATTTCCAAAAATTGGGGTTATTACAATAACTTCCTAACACCATTTTAGCATCAAAACAATGCTAAATCCCATGGATCCCTGTAATATGCCTGAAATGCAAAAAACACTACAAAAACACATCAAAAACACAAATAACTTGAGTACGAAACATTAATTCAAGCCTTTATATAGCATTCTAAGTGGACATAAATGCCACTTAACAGGGTCATAATAACTGACGCCCTTATTTTATTTCCACCATTCACCTTGGCAGGAATACTCGCAACAAATCATTTTTCTCAAAATCTGAAACATTATAAATCCAGTAATTTGATAAGTAAAAACACTTAACTATTCTGAACATAGAATAGCAGAAGAGTACTTGCATAATAACCATTCAATTCAGCGATATGTAAAACATTTATCTATTCTGAAGTGGGAATAGAGAAGAATACTTGCATAATCATAAGCAGTTTATATGTAAACTATTGAACTGTTCTGGAAT
Organism: Apium graveolens; assembly: GCF_009905375.1. NCBI lineage: Eukaryota > Viridiplantae > Streptophyta > Magnoliopsida > Apiales > Apiaceae > Apium > Apium graveolens. The sequence goes on from NC_133648.1 coordinate 223,915,122, forward strand.
TAGAATAGCGTAGAAAACTTGCCTTTCGTTTTTAGTAGTTAGGCACACTCGCAACATCGCAACTATCTCAGTCTAACATCTCATGAGCTCATTGTCTTTTTATTTTGACAACTCACTGATATGTTGCTCCTGCGATTGCTAGAAGCCTGATATCTAACACTATTCCATTTCACTCTTTATCCAACATCTGGTGCTGATCGTCTCGAGCGATCCATATCTATAATTAAAAGATACAACTTTAATCGTCTAAACGATAATTACTCGACGAACTGCGCGTCAAAACCCTATCGTCTACCCATACGATAACCCACATATAAAGAAAACAGTCAAAAACCAGACCCATGACCCACGTACGCACGTAATTCATATAGCATGTACACACATAACTCATGTATCACATAATTCATATAACACATGACTCGGTATGCATAAAACTGAAATCGAGTCAAAATATGACTTTTTCATAAATACGCGACTCATAACTAAGTTTGCAAAACAATCGACGTTCTAAATAAAAGGATTTATGTCTCAAAGGTATTTTTAATAGAAGCAGAATATTTTCTGAGTATAGACACGTCGTTTTGTATTAAACGGACAAACGGTCTATTTTCTATGAATAAAATAAGAATAATTCAATTAATAATAATATTAATTAAATATTCAATACCTCTATATATTTTAAAAGTTCAAAATAATTTTAGAATATTATTTGGCTTAATTATAAATAATTACGTTCATTAACTATTTATGAATAAATGAATTAATCAATCAATCAAAATGAATAAATAATTAATCAAAACAAATTATAAATAATTAAATCAAAATATGATTTTTGAAAATAATAAAAGATAATAATTTGAAAATTGAAAAAGATATTTTACAAAATTTCGAAATAACATCTTTGTAAAACGGACTTTTTCCGGGGTCAGAGCCTCTCAATATCAATCCTAAACAAAACAATCCAACTATACTCAAATAAAATTTATAAATTTAAAACACACAATAATTTATATTTGCACGTATAAAATGCCAGAAATAAAAAAAACACGGCCACCTGAACCAGAATTCGGACCAAAAGTGACTTCTCCGACAACTTCTAAAAATTATGAAATAAATATATAAACAGTAACATGCTATAATATACTCAAGTACAAAAGCAGAATCTTGAAATCCTTACCCAAAATAAATTCTAATAGCCCCAAGAGATTATCTGATATCCGGAAAATTATCTCCAGAAAAATCCGAAATTAATAGCCATAGACATATACACGCTGAAACACCATATGGAGTAATCAACACCGCCAAACACCTTTTGTACGCCCCGAAAATAAATTAAAACGGAAATTATGCCCCAAAAATTTTCTTCTCAAAACCTTGCAATATATATACCTATGCGTAGATATCGAAACGCTGATCATTTCCATATATATCAATTGAAAATTTGGAATAAACGGTTTGTAAGATATGAATTTTTAAAAATTAAAAGCAAATAAATATATACGACAGAGAGAGACAGAAGGAACATAGAGAGAAATCCCGGGGTAGAGAAATGGTGTACGCTTGTGAGGGGAGGGGAGCCGCGCCTCTGATGTTTTTTTTCTTTTTTTATTATTTTTTAATAATAAACCTACACGTAGCTCACAAATGAAACAGACCACTACCACGTTTAAAGTAGTTAATAGGAATGCAACCACATGTCCTTATATTATGCATGAAAGCTTGGTTTTTGCCCCGCATTTCGCAATTTATGGAATAAATGCGCGGGTAAATAAAATCCGAAAAATTACCAAACAAATTCTAAAATTCTTAGAATAATTAAAAACTTGTAAAATAAAATTTTCATAATTTTTAAAATAGTTTTTTGAATCGTGTATCATACCCGTATTTTACGATTTAATAAACAAACTTGTGAGTGAAACTAACTCAAAAATTACCTAAATACTTCTATAATTTTCATAATATTTAAAAATTAGTAAAATAAAATTTTTATAATTTTTAAAACAATTTAGAATTGTGCATCAGATCCGCCTTTTACGATTTAACGAATAAATCTACAGGTAAATATAACCCGAAAAATTTCTGAAACAGTTTTAAAATTCTTGAAATATTCAAATAATAATAAATATAAGTTTCATAATTTTTTAAACATCCTTGAATTTAATTTTAAATTCATTCTTAAATACAATCAGAAAATTATTTAAGAGTAAATAATTGACGAACTATATTTTTTTCTAAATTTTCTAAATTCTTATAAATAATTGTTGAAATTATAAAGCCATAAAATAATTTTAAAGGTAATTTAAATATTTATGAAAATAAATCTTCAATAAAATCACTTTTAAAGCAAAAACAAAACGATACGACCTCAGTAATTAATAATACAAATAATCCTGAAAAATACGGGATATCACATTCTTCATCTAAAGGATCGTCTGAAAGGTTTTCGTATTTCAGAGATTTAGAATCTTTTTCTCTTTGCAGGCTTGCTAACTTGGTGTCGTCGAACGTTACATTAAAGCTTTCAATCACCTTATGATCAACAATAATATAAACCCTGTAAGCTTTAGATTCTAGAGAATAACCAAGAAATATGTCTTCTTCTGCCTTAGCATCAAACTTTTCCAGATGCTCATTTCCTTCCTTTAGCACAAAACATTTAGCCTCAACCACATGAAAGTATTTCAGTGTTGGTTTCTTGTCAGCCATAATCTCATAAGGAGTCTTGTCATGATCTTTATTAATAAGGGTACGATTTTGAGTGTAACACGTCGTGTTGACAGCTTCAGCCCAGAAGTAGGTAGGAAGTCTTGATTCACTTAGCATAGTCCATGCTGCTTCAACCAAGGTTCGATTCTTCCTTTCTACTACTCCATTTTGTTGTGGAGTTCTTGGGGCTGAATATTGTCTCGAAATACCTTTTTCTACATAGAATTCATTTAGAAATGCATTCTTGAACTCTATTCCATTGTCTAATCTGATCTTTCTGACAGGTAGTTTCGCTTCCATCTCAATCTTCTTTATATGATCAACTATCATATGTGGTGCTTCATCCTTTGATTGTAAGAATAACACCCATGTGTACATGGAGTAACCATCGACTATCACTAAAGCATATCTTTTCCTTGATAGTGACAACACATTCACTGGGCCAAATAAATCCATGTGAATTAACTGAAGAGGTTTAGTTATGCTTGTCATTTCCTTGCTTCTGTGTGATGTTTTTGTGACTTCCTTTTTTCACATGCTTCACAGAGTCCTTCTTGACAAAATTCCATCTATGGTAGTCCTCTCACCAATCCCCTTTTAACCAAAGAGTTCATTATCTAGAAGTTCAAGTGCAAGAGCTTCTTGTGCCATAGCCAACTTTGTTTTAATGAAGCTTTGTTGTAGAAACAACTCATTACTCCATCACAGATAGACTTCAAGCCAGCTACGAACAGATTACCTTTCCTTACTCCATGTAAGCAAGCTTCTCATCTTTCCTGAACATTGTATCCTTTGTCATAAAATTGACTGACACTCAGAAGATTATGCTTTAATCCTTCCATAAGAGAGATGTTTTCAATGATGACATTCCCAATTTCCAAATTGCCATATCCCTTATTGTAACACCCCCAGATCCGGGGTCGGGGATCCGGGTTGTCACGGTCTTTCTTTCCACAATATCACTTCACTTAATTAATAATAAATAACCTCATGCTGTGACCCCACACTAACACACACCACAACTCGTTATAGTCTCAGAGATGAAATTGAAATAAGTACAAGTCTTTGAATCCAGCATTTAAAAGTTATTACAACCCAAAATGATTACTTGATAAATTTACAGTTAATTGCCATTATCTGCCACAAGTTATAATTATACATAATTTGATTCTCAAAAGTAGATGGTCTGAACTACAATGGATCTACCTCTGCAGCTATAGCAGCTACAACATCATCGGGAAGACGCGGGACGCTTCCCACGCGCTTGCGCTGGGTCTGCTGGAGTCTGGCCATCTCTCCTAACTGTTGTTGTGTGATGAAGAAATAAAGCAAGAGTGAGCCTTACAGCTCGCAAGATAATATATAGTGATAACAATAATATAAGTATCTAAATGGATACTTACTAGAATCTTTATCGTAAGTAAGGTAATTACTTACTGGATATAAGTTTTAAAAGAAGATGAAGTTACCAATTACTTCACTATACTTATACCATTTTTTGAAATCTACTTGAACTACTATTGTTCGAAGTATAATAAGATTCACGAGGTCATCCCATAGATGAGACCACAAATAAAACTTGAAAATATTTGATCTTTGAAATATTTTGAAAAGAGATGAAGTTACGAGATACTTCATTCAATGGATACACCAGTAAAAATGTTTGACCCTTGTCAATGCTTCGGCAACCACCCATTAGTAGCCTTTCGAATCGAAATGCTACGGGTAGTGTTGCAGAATTATCCAAATGGATGATGAACTCATTACGGGAGTTTATCCGCGCCAGGAAGACCACTTACGATGATCAGTCGTAGTAGTACAACCCCACCATTTTCTACATGTAGAGGAGAACCTGTCGGATTTACTTATCAACCGAACACTGAACTCCTAAGGAATGGACCGCCTTAGCGGAACTTCCAGGCCATTTGGGCCAATATAATAAGGCTGGGCCGGCGCTACTCGACCACTTAAGCCACTCCTAGTTCAGATGAAATCCATGACTCTGAAACGTAAAGCTCGTTCCCCCTTTCCCCAAGTAGAAACTTGTTGATACGGCTTCCACCAAGAAGTCGTATCTAGTTGGAAAGGAAAACTCACCGATATTTCCCAGGCGATGCCTGTTAATGGATTAACTTGTTCCAAGAATTTTACTTCCCGAATATTGGGTAAGTAATCAAATCTCTTTACCAAGACTAGCAACCTTGTTGCGAATATAAAATACACCACAGAGCCGGATTCCCTCAGGTTTTGAGCGAGTATTTAAATCCCCTTAAATAGGAAGATCTTAAATATAAAAATGAGTTTTGGGATCCGCTCTAATCTTTTAAAAATCATTTTGAAGACTCGAAAACACTTTATAAGAGTGTTTGGAGTAAACTGATTTAATGAAGTAAATCAGTCCCCAGTATATTTAGAAAATGTCTGAATATTATTATTTAAATAATATTCCCACTAAAGAATTATCTTTATAAAAATAATTGAAGTAAAGTATTAAAACTTATACTTGAAACGAGTATTAAATAATCAAAGATATACTTATATGAAAGTATTATCTTTATTTGAATAATCGAAATAAGTTTGATTATTGACACCTTATTCTTTAATAAAGTAAAGAACTAATCCTCAGCAAATAATCGGAGTCATAGATCCTCAAATGAATATTCAAATAATATTCAGATAAATAAATAAAAGGAGTCATAAGTCCCCGAATGAATATTCAAAATGATATTCATTAATAAAATAAAAGGAGTCATAAGTCCTCGAATGAATATTCAAAATAATATTCATTTAATATAAAGGAGTCATACGCCTTCGAATAATATTCGAAATAATATTCAATAATAAAATAAAGTTAAAGTTATCGAATAAACCTTATTCGATTAATAGTTTTGAAAACTATGACCATATATATATATATATAAGTATATATATTATATATCCATATATACAAAATCTACTCGGGATCCTCGACTCCCGGTTTTAGAAAATGTTTTCACCTTTGGGTCCCTGTACTAAGGGTATATGCAAATTACCGCTATCCTCTAGCATAAGTATTATCAACTGAATCAACAGATATATATATGGAAAGAATGCGAAACATGCATGCATATATATATACCATAGCAGCATGCTTCAATATATTGCATCATTTGCTAATTAACCAACATGCATCTATCGCAAGATAATGCAAATACATATATTCATCACCACAATAGTTATAACGGGTAGAAAACTTGCCTGAGCGACTTGGGGTGATAAAAGGCTCGGGACGAGTCTGGTAACCTATAAACAACAAGTAAGTTGGAATTAAACCAAAGTCACTTGTAAATCTATACTTTAACTAACTTAGACTCTAACGCTTGTTTTGCGCTTACTGATTTGCTTAAGTCACCCGGGTACCCTCGGCTCCACCATTTTTAATAATTTAACCTTTACGAGTTTTAAGGCGATTCCTTCGCGGAGTGTCTTACCAACTGCCTAACACACTTACCATAAATGTTTCATACATTAATTAACCCTTTTTGGTCTTTAACCTATGTTTCAAAGTAAGGCGAGGGGAAAAGTTTCGTTCGCGAAACGCCGTTACTTGAAACGGTCGTTTCTCCTAAACCGTGCATCAGAATTGAACGAACTACATATCAAAACGAAGCTCGTAACATGAGCTATCTAAACATGGCAATGGTCATAATCTAGCAGGGGGTTCTCGGGTCCTAATGTTATGCACAAAAACAGTCTAAAGAAAATCGGACGTTACGACGGCTATGTTTACGCGATTTCCCAATTTTAAACCATTCAAAATCAACCCAATTCAACCTCAAATCCAACATACAACCAACATCCATCCTTATCACATCATAACAACCCCAACCAATTCAATTTTAACATTCATACTTATGCCTAAGCTTAACTTTAACCATACTTAAGTTCTTTAAATCAAAATAACAACATTTACCATTCCATTTCAATACCATTCAATCCCAAACTCTAAATCACCAACATCAAGCTATAATATCATCCTACTAATCAAAATCATCTTATAATAAATAGGAATCTAGGGTTTGGAGATGGTATACCTTCCTTGAAGTGGTTGGAGGAGCTAGGAAGCCTTAAGAAGCTTTGAGAAGTCTTAGGAATGCTTGGATCTTCAAGGAAAACAAGAAAAACTTCAAGTTAAAAACTTGAAAACACTATTCATAGTCTTCTTCTTTGATTAAATGAAGAAGATGGAGAAGGAATTAATGGCTTAAACTCATGATATAGCCCTAACTAAGCATGAAGATGATTAGGAAATTAACTCACCAATTTAGGAAGCTTGGATCTTTGATTTTGAATTTCCTTGCCTTTTGAATAGTAAAAAGCCGAGAGCTCTTCAAGAACAAGCCTTGGTTCTTTTGATTTTGATGAAAAATGATTTTACTTGGCTTGGTTGATTTGTTTTTGTGTTTGATTTAGTCAATTACCTTGTTGCCCTTGAATTTGTGTGGTTCTCATTCAACCACACCTCCTTCCTTCCCATGTCATGCTTGTGTCATCCTCATGATGTCATCCTCCCCTCCTTGTCCTCTTTCTATTGGTTGGATGACATCATCCCCACTAATCCCTTTGCTTAACTTCCTAATTGTTTGCCTAATGACCGCTGATCTGTTATACGGTTCGCTTAACTTTCGTTTTCGTTTATCGTTGAAGGATCATACCCGGGATCTTATTACTTAGGTTCCCTTAACCTTTCTCATACATTATATTCCTTTTTATGATCCTCTATTATAATCCTTTAATTTAAATCCTTTTTATCCTGTTACCTTATACTCAATTCTCTCCGTATCTAGTGGATTTCCGGGAAAAAATCCAAGTGTTCGGAATTGGATTCTGACGATCTTTACATACACTTATATACCTACATAGAGTACTAATAATATCCCAGAATATCAATGACAGAACCCCTACATAGTGTGGCAGTGAAAAGTTTTTCTCATTCAGCTAAAACACTATTCACAAGGGTTACAAAAAGTTGAAAATTTTTGGGGTTATTACAGTCTCCCCTCCTTAAAAGGATTCCGTCCCAGAATCAAACAGAAAACTAAATGGGGGTACTTTTCTAGAATTGTGCTCTCTAGTTCCCAAGTTGATTCTTCCACGTTATGATTCTGTCATAGTACTCTGACTAGCTTGATCACTTTGTTCCGAAGCACCTGCTCCTTCTTATCTATAATCCTTACTGGCTTCTCCACGTAAGTTAGATCTGGCTGCATATCCACCTGCTCGTACTCCACTATGTGTCTGGCATCCCGATGATACCTCCTTAGCATTGACACATGGAACACATTATGAACTTGTTGCAAATTAGGGGGTAGGGCTAGCTCGTAAGCTAACTTTCCAATCCGTCTTAATATCTCAAAAGGTCCAATGTATCTTGGGCTTAGTTTTCCTTTCTTTCCGAACCTCATTAATCCCTTCCAAGGGGATACTTTCAGCAGTACTAAGTCCCCTACTTCATATTCCTTGTCCTTTCGGGCTAGGTCTGCATATTTCTTCTGTATGTCTTGGGCTGCTACAAGTCACCCTCTGATAAGATCCACTATATCTTTGGTCCTTTGGACCACTTCGGGTCCGAGCATCTTCCGCTCTCCTACTTCTCTCCTACTTCATCCCAGTATAAGGGAGATCAACACCTTCTTCCGTACAGGGCCTCATAAGGCGGCATTCCGATGCTAGCATGAAAGCTATTGTTATAAGAAAACTCGATCAACGGCAAGTGATCATCCCAACTTCCTTTAAGGTCTATTGCACAGACTCTCAACATATCTTCTAGTGTCTGGATGGTCCTTTCACTCTGCCCATCCGTCTGGGGATGGTACGCGGTACTCATATTTAACTTGGTCCCCGCACATTCCTGAAAGCTCCTCCAAAATCTGGAGTTGAACCTGGGGTCTCGGTCTGAGACAATGGACGCTGGGACTCCATGTCACGTCACTATTTCCTTAAGGTAAATGTCCACCAGTCTATCGACTGTGTATCTCTCATTGATAGGAATGAAATGAGCTGACTTTGTCAGTCGGTCTATAATTACCCAAATGGCGTCATGATTGGCTTTCGTCCTTGGCAAGCCTACAACAAAATCCATCGCTATCTGTTCCCATTTCCATTCGGGAATCTCCAGGGGTCGTAAGAGTCCACTGGGTCTCTGGTGCTCTGCCTTTACCTTTTGGCAAGTCAAACATTTGTTTACCCATTCTGCTACGTCCCTCTTCATGTTGGGCCACCAGTAATATTCCTTCAAATCGTTATACATCTTGGTACTTCCCGGGTGAATGGAATACCTTGAACTATGGCTTTCATCCAATATCTCATCTTTAAGCTCTTGAACATTCGGAACCCAAATCCGGTAGGAGTACCTCATTATCCCTTTATCATCTTTCTCAGTATGGATTTCCTCTCCAGTCATTGACTCTCTGCCTTCATTCATTATTCTCTCTTGGCACAATCTGATCTTTTCCAATAACTCTGGCTGCATTGAGATCTCAAAAAGCTTTTCAGTTCCGGTTCCGGTTATCTTTACTTCTATTTCCATTTTCTCAAAATCTCTTATTAATTCTTCCGAAGTCGTTATCATCCTGAGTCTTTCCTTTCTACTAAGGGCATCAGCCACCATATTGGCTTTCCCTGGATGATAGAGAATCTCACAATCATAGTCCTTGATTAGTTCTAACCATCTCCTCTGGCGCATGTTGAGCTCTTTCTGCGTAAATATGTACTTGAGGCTCTTATGGTCTGTGAAAATCTCGCACTTCTCTCCATACAAGTAGTGCCTCCAAATTTTTAAGGCAAATACTATTGCCGCGAGCTCAAGGTCATGAGTAGGATATCTAATCTCGTATTTCTTCAGTTGTCTCGACGCATACGCAATCACTTTACCGTGCTGCATAAGCACACACCCTAGTCCTTTGTGCGACACGTCACTATATATCACAAAATCTCCTTTTCCGTCTGGCAATGCCAACACCGGAGCCGTTATCAACCTTTTCTTTAATTCCTGAAAACTGCTCTCGCATTTCTCCGTCCATTCAAACTTCTCTGTCTTACGAGTAAGTCGTGTCAAAGGGGCTGCGATCTTCGCAAAGTCCTGTACAAATCTACGATAGTAGCCGGCCAATCCTATGAAACTCCTTACCTCTGTGGGTGTGGTTGACCTTTCCCAATTTGAGACCGCCTCTATCTTGGAGGGGTCGACCAATATTCCTTCTTTATTGATCACATGTCCTAAAAACTGTACTTCATTCCGCCAGAATTCACACTTCGAGAATTTGGCATATAACTGTTCCTCTCTGAGTATTCCTAGAGCTATCCTCAAATGCTCTGCATGTTCTGTCTCAGTCCTTGAGTAGATCAAAATATCATCGATAAAAACTATCACACATTTGTCCAAGTACTTCTTAAATACTCTATTCATTAAATCCATGAAAGCCGCTGGGGCGTTGGTTAATCCAAAGGACATTACCAAGAACTCATAATGCCCATACCTGGTACGGAACGCTGTCTTGGAAATATCTCCGGGTTTAATCTTTAGTTGGTGATATCCAGTTCTCAGGTCGATCTTAGAAAAATAAACAGCATCCTTTAGCTGGTCAAACAGATCGTCTATTCTAGGTAATGGGTACCTGTTCTTTATGGTTAGCTTGTTCAACTCTCGATAGTCGATGCACAACCTTATGCTCCCATCTTTCTTCTTAACAAATAAAACTGGTGCTCCCCACAGAGACACACTGGGTCTTATCATACCCTTATCCAAGAGTTCCTGCAATTGGATAGCTAATTCCTTCATTTCTAACGGGGCTAACCGGTAAGGTGCTTTTAAAACTGGCGCCGTCCCTGGGGCCAACTCAATAGCAAATTCAATCACTCTATCGGGTGGTAATCCCGGAAGGTCTTGTGGGAATACATCTTCAAATTCGTTGACTACTGGAATTTCTTGTAAGTTGGGCACCTCCTTCTGCGTGTCCACCATATAGGCTAGGTAGGCCTCATTTCCTTTTCGTAGCATCCTTCTGGCCTGGGCCATAGTCAAAAATTTATGCGTCTGCCTCTTTCCTCTAAATATAACTTCTTTCTTCCCTGGGATATTTAGCTTAACTTTCTTCCCTTTACAGTCTATCTGAGCATCATTGCTAGATAGCCAGTCCATTCTCAAAATTACATCAAACTCCCCTAATTTAAAAGGAATCAGATCAACACTAAAAGATTGCTCCCCTATGCCTATCTCACAGGCGGGGTGAATCTGGTTAACATGAATAATTTCATGGTTGGCTATTTCTACTTGTAAGGGTTCTATCAAGGGTTCAGCTTTAAGTCTTAATTTACGCGCAAAGTCCCTTGATATAAAAGATTTAGTTGCTCCCGAGTCAAATAAAACGTTTGCACTGACTGAATTTAGAGAAAGGGTACATGCTATCACATCTGAATCTTTCATAGCATCCTGGACTGTCATGTTGAAAGTCCTTGCAGTAGGTGGCTTATTGGAAGCAGCCCTGCTTGCTCCCGAAGCTGCTGGTTTGTTCATTGGGCATTCCCTCTTCCAATGACCCGGGCGTCCACACAGATGACAATTGGTGGTTGGAATGACGGCAGGGGCTGACGAAGGGCATTTGTGAGAATAGTGGCCCACTTGCCCACACTTAAAGCAGGTTACTGGCTTTCCCTTACATTCCCCAGAATGCATTCTTCCACAAGTGTTACAGGTTGGCAATGGGGGTCGAGACTGGTTGGAATAAGACATTCTTGACTTCTGGCCGCTCTGGCTCACATTCATGCTCATTGGCCGCTTAAACCCAGTGTTCTTTCCCGGTAGGGACACTGCTCCTCGATTAAATCTAGTTGGGAAGCTCCTTCCTGCTGAACCCCCACCCATGCTCATACTTTTCCTCTTTATTCCTTTCTTCTCTCTTTCCTTCTGCATCTGTTCACTTCCGGCTTCTACAATCGTTGCCTTTTACACCAGAGTGGCATAATCCGTAAGCTCAAGGATTGCCACCCTATTCTGAATCCACGGTTTCAGTCCCCGCTGAAACCTCCTAGCTTTCTTTTCCTCGGTGCTCACAAACTCCGGCACAAACCTTGATAACTCAGTAAATTTCGCTTAACACTCTGCTACAGACAAGTTATTCTGCTTTAGCTCCAAGAACTTGAGCTCCATCTGGTTTTCCATAAACCTCGGGAAATACTTTCCCAGAAACAACTGACAAAATCTCTCCCAGGTTATAATAGCATCTGTCTCCATGTTTTTCTTGGCCTCCCACCAGTAGTTAGCTTCTCCTTTTAGAAGGTAGGTAGCAAATACAGTCTTCTGTGCCTCATCGGTACTCAAAATCTCAAAAGATTTCTCCATTTCCTTTAACCATGCCCTTGCCTCAACTGGGTCGGCTGATCCGTGGAACTCAGGGGGCTTAAAGGACTTAAAAGCCCTGAAAGAGTTTGCCACAGCATTGTTATTTCCTTGAGGGGGTGGGTTGGGTTGACGTTCCAAATTCTGCCTTAGGAGTTGCATGAACTGGCCCATGGGATCCATGCCTGGGTTTGGTACTGGTTGCTCAACCTCGGTTTCTCCTTCTTCAGCCTCTATCTCAAATCCCTCAACATCATATGTTTCCTCTTCCTCTTCATACAGGGAGTCATCCTATTCCACATAATCCTCATCTTCCTCTTCACTATGTTCCTGGTTCCTATCATCCTGGTTATGGCTTCCCTGGTCCTCAGATCCAGGGTTCGCCCTAGTTTCAATCTTTCTTGGCGGCATGATTCTGATAATAAAAAAATTATTGGGAAAATTCAATGTTAGGTCACAATCATATACAACATTGTGCCTTGCACAGCTCTTATAATGGGGAGAACGTATATCGCAATTCTATTATTTTAAGAAAGTTCTAATACGAAGTGCAGTAATAATAATGATAAAAACAGTGATCCCGTCACTATGGAACTGAACCGAAAGGAAACAAATATATACATAATGCGAGAAATACATAGTTTGATCTGGTCAAAAGTACAACAATGCTACAGTCATCTGTCCCAAAAGTGATACACAAGAGTCTATCTGTCTAGTCAGAAAAAGGGATGCTATATACAAGTCAACTATCCCGGAAAATTGGCTCTTACTAAGGCCTCGGCTAACTAGACAACTAGACTATTCCATCATCAATCCTGAATCATACACCGGAGTGGGTCAGCTCCCATACCCTTTCCATCGCACGACGGAAGATATAGTCGGCCTGCCGCCTGGAGATCCTACCATGCCTGTCCCCCTGGAGCGATCTGAGCCTCGCTCGGGATGTGAGCTCTATCCCCGTAAGCTCCCTCCTCAAGGATCGGGGTATAGAAGCCCTAGTCTCGTAAGCTCGGGTACGCCTACCCGCCCTCTCTGCATCCAACTCCCTCCTGGCCTCATCCAGTCGGCCCTCGGCAACAGCCACTCGGGTCCTCAGAACATCCTGAACATATCCATGAGCTAACGAAGACTGCCTGTGGGCAGGGTCAAGAGGTGGTGAATCCGGAGCCGCTGAGGGTGCCTCCTCGGTCTGCCTAGGCTCGGAAGTATGGGTCTCTGAGCTGTCATCATCGGGAATCCAGGATAGTGGTGGAGGGGTAGGGTCTCTGACCATCGGAAGTGTGGGTAATGGGGTACCAGCATACACTACCATAGGTCCAACACACTCCTCAGCTACTGGGACCTCATCTGGGCCCTCCTCATCTGGAATAGCAATAACCTCTGTCTCTGACTCCTCTGAGGGGTCCTCCTCATCCGAAATAGCAATGACCTCCGTCTCTGACTCCTCTGAGGGGTCCTCCTCATCCTCCTCCATCTCAGGCTCCTCCTGATCCTCAACATCTAGCAATGCCTCATCATGCTCACGCTCGAACATCTCAGGGTCCTCTATCTTAGGCGCCTACACATTAAACGAGCTAAGTTACTATCATGATACTTATAAGGGTTCCCGTAAGGGTTTTAACTGTCAGTACTACTTTAAGTAGTCCGACCATGAACCTGGCAAGAGTTCTTATTATCTTTGTGAGTTTGTTATTATATCGTCGCATCATCTCTGAGGTTTATAACGATTATCTCTGATACCATTTCTGTAACACCCCCAGATCCGGGGTCGGGGATCCGGGTCGTCACGGTCTTTCTTTCCACAATATCACTTCACTTAATTAATAATAATAACCTTATGCTGTGACCCCACACTAACACACACCACAACCCGTTATAGTCTCAGAGATGAAATTTAAATAAGTACAAGTCTTTGAATCCACAATTTAAAAGTTATTATAACCCAAAATGATTACTTGATAAATTTACAGTTAATTGCCATTATCTGCCACAAGTTATAATTATACATAATTTGATTCTCAAAATAGAATGCCTGATCTACCAATGGATCTACCTCTGCAGCTATAGCAGCCACAACATCATCGGGAAGACGCGGGACGCTTCCCACGCGCTTGCGCTGGGTCTGCTGGAGTCTGGCCATCTTTCCTAACTGTTGTTGTGTGATGAAGAAATAAAGCAAGAGTGAGCCTTACAGCTCGCAAGATAATATATAGTGATAACAATAATATAAGTATCTAAATGGATACTTACTAGAATTCTTTATCATGAGTAAGGTAATTACTTACTGGATATAAGTTTTAAAAGAAGATGAAGTTACCAATTACTTCACTATACTTATACCATTTTTTTTGAAATCTACTTGAACTACTACTGTTCGAAGTATAATAAGATTCACAAGGTCATCCCATAGATGAGACCACAAATAAAACTTGAAAATATTTGATCTTTGAAATATTTTGAAAAGAAATGAAGTTACGAGATACTTCATTCAATGGATACACCAATAAAAATGTTTGACCCTGTCAATGCTTCGGCAACCACCCATTAGTAGCCTTTCGATCGAAATGCTACGGGTAGTGTTGCAGAATTATCCAAATGGATGATGAACTCATTACGGGAGTTTGCCGCGCCAGGAAGACCACTTACGATGATCAGTCGTAGTAGTACAACCCCACCATTTTCTACATGTAGAGGAGAACCTGTCGGATTTACTTGTCAACCGAACACTGAACTCCTAAGGAATGGACCGCCTTAGCGGAACTTCCAGGCCATTTGGGCCAATATAATAAGGCTGGGCCGGCGCCACTCGACCACTTACACCACTCCTAGTTCAGATGAAATCCATGACTCTGAAACGTAAAGCTCGTTCCCCCTTTCCCCAAGTAGAACTTATTGATACGGCTCCACCAAGAAGTCGTATCTAGTTGGAAAGGAAAACTCACCGATATTTCCCAGGCGATGCCTGTTAATGGATTAACTTGTTCCAAGAATTTTACTTCCCGAGTGTTGGGTAAGTAATCAATTCATTTAACAAAACAGCAACCTTGTTGCGAATATAAAACACACCACAGAGCCGGATCCCTCAGGTTTTGAGCGAGTATTTAAATCCCCTTAAAAGGAAGATCTTAAATATAAAAATGAGTTTTATGATCCGCTCTATCTTTTAAAAATCATTTTGAAGACTCGAAAACACTTTATAGAGTGTTTGGAGTAAAGCTGATTTAATGAAGTAAATCAGTCCCCAGAATATTTAGAAAATGACTGAATATTATTATTTAAATAATATTCCCATAAAGAATAATCTTTATAAAAATAATTGAAGTAAAAGTATTAAAACTTATACTTGAAACGAGTATTAAATAACCAAAGATATACTTATATGAAAGTACTATCTTTATTTGAATAATCGAAAATAAGTTTGATTATTTACACCTTATTCTTTAATAAAATAAAGAACAAATCTCAGCAAATAATCGGAGTCATAGATCCTCAAATGAATATTCAAAAATATTCATTAAACAATATAAACTGAGTCATAAGTCCTCGAATGAATATTCAAATAATATTCAGATAATAAAATAAAAGGAGTCATAAGTCCTCGAATGAATATTCAAAATAATATTCATTTAATATAAAGGAGTCATACGCCTTCGAATAATATTCGAAATAATATTCAATAATAAAATAAAGTTAAAGTTATCGAATAAACCTTATTCGATTAATGGTTTTGAAAACTATGACCATATATATATATAAGTATAAATATATATATATATATATATATATATATATTTATATCCATATATACAAAATCTACTCGGGATCCTCGACTCCCGGTTTTAGAAAATATTTTCACCTTTGGGTCCCTATACCAAGGGTATATGCAAATTACCGCTATCCTCTAGCATAGGTATTATCAACTGAATCAACAGATATATATATGGAAAGAATGCGAAACAGGCATGCATATATATATACCATAGCAGCATACTTCAATATATAACAACATTTGCTAATTAACCAACATGCATCTATCGCAAGATAATGCAAATACATATATTCATCACCACAACAGTTATAACGGGTAGAAAACTTGCCTGAGCGACTTGGGGTGATAAAAGGCTCGGGACGAGTCTGGTAACCTATAAACAACAAGTAAGTTGGAATTAAACCAAAGTCACTTGTAAATCTATACTTTAACTAACTTAGACTCTAACGCTTGTTTTGCACTTACTGATTTGCTTAAGTCACACGGGTACCCTCGGCTCCACCATTTTTAATAATTTAACCTTTACGAGTTTTAAGGAGATTCCTTCGTGAGTGTCTTACCAACTGCCTAACACACTTACCATAAATGTTTCATACATTAATTAACCCTTTTTGGTCTTTAACCTATGTTTCAAAGTAAGGCGAGGGGAAAAGTTTCGTTCGCGAAACGCCGTTACTTGAAACGGTCGTTTCTCCTAAACCGTGCATCGGAATCGAACGAACTACATATCAAAACGAAGCTCGTAACATGAGCTATCTAAACATGGCAATGGTCATAATCTAGCAGGGGGTTCTCGGGTCCTAATGTTATGCACAAAAACAGTCTAAAGAAAATCGGACGTTACGACGGCTATGTTTACGCGATTTCCCAATTTTAAACCATTCAAAACCAACCCAATTCAACCTCAAATCCAACATACAACCAACATCCATCCTTATCACATCATAACAACCCCAACCAATTCAATTTTAACATTCATACTTATGCCTAAGCTTAACTTTAACCATACTTAAGTTCTTTTAATCAAAACAACAACATTTACCATTCCATTTCAATGCCAATTCAATCCCAAACTCTAAATCACCAACATCAAGCTACAATATCATCCTAATAATAAAAATCATCTTATAATACATAGGAATCTAGGGTTTGGAGATGGTATACCTTCCTTGAAGTGGTGGGAGGAGCTAGGAAGCCTTAAGAAGCTTTGAGAAGTCTTAGGAATGCTTGGATCTTCAAGGAAAACAAGAAAAACTTCAAGTTAAAAACTTGAAAACACTATTCATAGTCTTCTTCTTTGATTAAATGAAGAAGATGGAGAAGGAATTGATGGCTTAAACTCATGATATAGCCCTAACTAAGCATGAAGATGATTAGGAAATTAACTCACCAATTTAGGAAGCTTGGATCTTTGATTTTTGAATTTCCTTGCCTTTTGAATAGTAAAAAGCCGAGAGCTCTTCAAGAACAAGCCTTGGTTCTTTTTGATTTTGATGAAAAATGATTTTACTTGGCTTGGTTGATTTGTTTTTGTGTTTGATTTAGTCAATTACCTTGTTGCCCTTGAATTTGTGTGGTTCTCATTCAACCACACCTCCTTCCTTCCCATGTCATGCTTGTGTCATCCTCATGATGTCATCCTCCCCTCCTTGTCCTCTTTCTATTGGTTGGATGACATCATCCCCACTAATCCCTTTGCTTAACTTCCTAATTGTTTGCCTAATGACCGCTGATCTGTTATACGGTTCGCTTAACTTTCGTTTTCGTTTATCGTTTGAAGGATCATACCCGGGATCTTATTACTTAGGTTTCCCTTAACCTTTCTCAATACATTATATTCCTTTTTATGATCCTCTATTATAATCCTTTAATTTAAATCCTTTTTATCCTGTTACCTTATACTCAATTCTCTCCGTATCTAGTGGATTTCCGGGAAAAATCCAAGTGTTCGGAATTGGATTCTGACGATCTTTACATACACTTATATACCACATAGAGTACTAATAATATCCCAGAAGATCAATGATAGAACCCCTACATAGTGTGGCATGAAAAGTTTTTCTCGTTCAGCTAAAACACTATTCACAAGGGTTACAAAAAGTTGAAAATTTTTGGGGGTTATTACATCCGCTAACCTAACGCTCGCTACATGGGTGCTATTGTATAAGCCTTTTATTGACCTCACTCATTGCACGATCAAATAAGCATACTTGTGTTATTGTGAATAAAAGCATGAATCCATAAAAACTCTGATATAAGAATTGAAGTGTTATAAGTTATTTTGAGTCAAGCTTTTATTTTATTTATAAACTTGCGATTGTTTTGATAAGTAGTGAGTCATGATTATCGATCTAGTAGAAATAATATATTTGTAAGCATTTGCACACACACACGTCTCTGATTTGAAGGTTGATTTGAGAGATTTGATTGATCTTATGCGAATAATTGCGTTTGCTGAGGTGTTGCTTATTGGTTGGTTTAGTTACTCTATAGGGATCATTGCATTCATATTAGTTGCATTCATGCATTTTTAATTCTTGTTCTTTGAGTCTGTTTATGCTTGAGGACAAGCATCGATTCAAGTTTGAGGGTATGTTGAGTGGCATTTATGACACTTTATTATGCTCTAATAAGCTTTGTATTGATGCATTTGTACTCAAGTTTGTAAGTGTTTTAACGAGTTTTCTAGTGTTTTTGCATTTCAGGCATTAATCTGTGAATCAGGTGAATTTACATTATTTTGGTGCTGATATGGTGTCTAGGTGGTGTTGGAATAAAAGCTTGTTGAAGCCGGCTCGAAGCTGCAAGTTAAAGAAAAATAAAAGAAGTTATTTCTGGAAGAAACCCAGCACGCCCGCGCTGAACAAGCGCGCGGCCGCGCCGAAGTACAGAAAGCCAGCGCGCCCGCGCTGATGAAGCACGCGGCCGCGCCGTGTCGGGATAATAAAATCCTGATTCTATTACAATTCTATTTTCTGGACTCCTGGGTTGATTGGACTACTATATATTGATAACTCAAGATCGTTTTTTAATAAGGAGACTTACCAGAGCACGAGGAAAAGACGAAAAGAGACCTATAGCACAATTCAACAAAGGTGAAGATGATCTAGTTTATTCTTGTGAATCTTTGTTTTGAGTTATAATCTTGGATGCTCATTTCTTGTTTTGTTGAACCTATACTCTTGTTTGTACCTGGTTTTAATTATTCGTTATAAAGACTACGTTTTATATACCATGCTTTCATCGGAACCCACGTTGATGATGAGTCCGATTATGGGCTAATCGTTATCGTGGGGTTTTAACAGATTTATTTATGGATTTCTTTAGTTAAATTGTTTGATGCCTTAGTATGTGGTGATTTTATATTATCCTAGTGTTGGTTGGGCGTATTCGTCTTATGAGGGTCGCGAACTTATAAAATAGTGTGTTAATTCTTAATGAAGCGAAAGTGAATTTAAGGATTTAGAACTTGCCATGCTAGCATAGGTTCATGTATTTGTTATGTATGATTCGTTGGTAATTTTAACCATCTTACTTTCCCTGTGTAATCAAGATAGATAACTTGTGCTTAAACCGTTATATTGTCAAATTCCATAGACATATAGGGTCTCAATATAATTGGCGTCTATTCAGCTTCTATCTCTTTTGTGGATGTCTGGTAGTATGGTACTCGTGCAACGAAAGTTGGCATTTATCAGTTTCGTGTTATCTGATTAGTGTCATCACCATTGCATGCTAAGGTTAAGAACAATAAGGCTATTAAATGAAGTATTTTATGAAGTTAGAATCCCATGTTTTTCATACTTATTAATTCAATCAATCTTATTCTCGTAGTTATAATTATTAGTTTAATTCTTAGTTATAAACAACCTCAATTAGTTATCGTTTTAGCATTGAATAATAACCATACATTGTTGCTTAAGTGTGTGAGTTAATTAGTTAACTAATACAGTCTCTGTGGGAATGAACTAGAAAAGATTCTATACTACTTGCGAACTCGTATACTTGCGTGTATTATTAGCACGTGTTTAGCGACTAACAGGGAGGTTCATTCACTATTGGAGTAGTTCCCATGATTCGCAGTGTATTATTGACTGTAACTGGTGCCTTGAAATCCCTGGCTATGTGCCCTGGCTTTCCGCACTTGAAACATGTATACCCAATTGCTGGAACTTTGCCTACCTAATTCCTGGTAGGCTGATCCTTGTTGGCTGGCTCTCGGGCTGGCTGATTATGACACTCCCTTGAATAGTGTCCCCTTTGGTTGCATCTGTAGCAGACCACATTCAACTTGTTGTAAACTCCACCATGTTTCTTTCCACAAACTTGGGAATCTGGTATGGCTGGCCTCTGCTGGGTTGGCTGGTTTCCAGTGGCTGGACGGTTACCTTGCCTCCGTTGCCTGTATTTTGTCTGTTAAAATTTCTTTCGGGCTGGAACTTGCCTTTCCTCTGATTGAAATTTGGAAACTTCCCTGTTTGTGAATACCCTTCATTTCCTTCATACTTCCTTTTCTTACTTTCCTTCTTTTTCTGAGACATTTCACTCTCTGTCTCCGCGATCATAGCTTTCTGCACAACTTCCGCATAAGTGTCCAATTCAAATATGGCTACCTTCTCATGGATCCATGGCTTAAGACCTTGCTGGATCCTTTTATCTTTCTTCCTATTTGTGTCCACATACGATTGTACAAACCTTGATAACTCCTCAAACTTACTTTCATAATCTGTCACTGACATATTTCCTTGCTTTAACTCCAGAAATTTCAATTCCATTTGATCCTGAACAAACTGAGGGAAACACTTATCCAAGGACAATTCTTTCAATCTATCCCACGTAACATCATCTATACATTCCAACATCTTAACAGTTTCCCACCAGTAGCTGGCTTCATTCTTCAGATAGTAACTCGTAAACTCAGTCTTCTGTTCCTCTTTCACCTTGACTAACGCAAATGCATTCTCAATTTCCTTCAACCAGACTCTTACCTCAATAGGATTTACAGAACCCTTAAATTCTGGTGGATTCACCGCCTGAAAGGTCTTAAAGGTTACCTGAGGATTAGTCTGCCTCTGTTGTTGTTGAGTCAGGAGGACTGTCTGTTGGGCCAAGATCTGAAGAATCTGGGCTACAGTTGGGTCTATGGGACCTGGATTGGAATTCTAGTTATTGTTGTCGTGGGTGTTGTTGTTGGTGGTGGTTTCTTCATTCTGGTTGGTGGAACGGGTATTTCTTCTGGGAGGCATTTTCTGTAAAGAATCAAACAACTTATTTAGCCTTTAAAATAAAACCCTTTTTATTAAAAGGTTTTGTAAAACAGAATTATCCTTTGTTTGAAAACATTTTCAATCGTTCAACTAAGTAAATTGCATGCTTCTTTACAGGATGTAAACAATTAGATAATAAGGTACATGTTATCATAAGAGTTTATAATTGGTGAATAAGTGGGATAAAACAGGTACAATAATATAAATGACCATGCTGGAAAAGGAAAGGTACTGATATATATATCAAAGTTTGGTGGTACAAGGGCGAAACGTTTTATTAAAGGAAAATGTACAACAGGCCTATCCATTATTCCACAAGTCTAGTTTATTTATATACCCATTAAAAGTCTGATAATACACACTACACACTATTATACATATATCAGTTGTCACACCATCTCTTGTCGTCAAACCTCAAGGAAACTCTGGACCACCAAGCCTCTCAAAATCCTCCAATACCTCTCTGGCCCACCCCATAAGAGAATATGGGGCTGCATACTCGCAAGTAATTCCATGAAGTCTGGCCTCAAGTACTCTCCGGGTCACCTGAATCTCATTCTGAAGCTCTTTCACTTTCCCGTCAACATCTATAGTCCTGATAATGTATTGTAGCTTCTGGATCTGTGCCAACAGGGCTTCCTGCTCCAAAAGAAGAGCCTCATACTTATAATATGGAACAGGGTGTGGAGTAAACTGGAAAGATGCACCCGCAACTGAATGTCTGGTAGAGTCAGAATCAACAGGTGGGGGTCCTCGAATAGGTGGTCTCACACCAGGAGGTGGAATAGATCGCAGTGGTGCAACGATCACAACAGGTATTATAGCTGACACCGGCAGAAGAGTAGGACGTGGATCAGATGACAGTCTCCCGACTGAAGGCTCCGAGTGATAAGATGATATTGGAATAAAGGAATATGCTATTGCTGCTATCTGAAAATCACGTTGCTAGATACGAATCTCGAATCTTATCACAAATTATACTACAATATACTATTCATTCACACTCAATCTCTTGACATTTTATTTCTTTATTTTCTAATTCTAATCTTAAACCTCTACCCATTCCCAATAATCTAGGCTTGTGGCAGTGACTTTAAACCTTAGATCTGATGTCAAACCTGTGGCACTCTCCAAACCCGGGTCAGAAGTTTGGGGTCCACAACATACACACACACACACACACACACCATATTTAAACCTGTTTATAAATGTAATAAAATATATGCAATGACCCTACTTACCATTATCCACGAATCGAAGCAGTTTAAAGTATGCCCACAAGCCATAACTTTATTTATATTACAAACGTTCCAAATTCTAGTTTATTTATCTTATAACGGAAGTAAACTTTATTACAAACTTGTTAGGTCCCAATGTGTTTGTAGAAGGGGGGTTGAATACAAACAATACCAAATAATCGAATTTAGTGCGGAATAAAAAATTGAAACAAAATTCAAGTTAAATAAGAATATTATTAAACTTGAAAGGTGTTACAACAACGGTATCGATTACAAGGGATTAATCTCAAATTAATTATCACAAATCTAGAATAAATTCAACATGAACTTTTTCTATTTTTGCAATAAAAAGAATCAAATGCTAAACGCAATTTGAGATTAAGTTCTAGGGATTTTGATCCACTAGATAGTTACACAAGAACAAGAGAATGATTTCTAGTTGTTTGGATTTAACTTTAAAACTAGAAATGGTTGATCTTGAATTTAGCAGACAAGAGATAATATGTTTTTCAGCTTCTGCTTTTTTTTGTTCTTGAACTGGTTGACTTCTGTTGGATGGGTGAAATGAATCTAATTCTTCTTTCTTTTATATTCAATCAACAGAATCAACTGAACTGGCGAGACAATCGGTTGAACTAGCAAGACAATCCTCCTTCCAGTATAATTTCGGTATGACAATCAGTTTAAGCTAGTATGACTTTCGGCAAAACTATTGAATGAACTAGCAAGACTATCAAACTGAACTAGCAAGACTATCTCCTTCCAGTAGAACTTTCGGTGAGACAATTGAAAAGACCTGGCATGACAATCGGTATGACAATCCAGATTGTCATGCTAGTTCAATTTCAATTATCTTGCTGAATTAAAAAAGATTCTAATCCAATTAAAATTCTGAAAATTCTTAATATTAATTCAGAATTAATTAATCAATTAATTCAATTAATCAATAAATTAATCTTTGCAGATATAATTTATTTTCTTAATTAAATTATATGACTTAATTAATTAATAGAGAATTAATACTAATCTTGAGCCACGGCCATTCTTCTGAAAATCTTCTGAAAATCACTGAAAATTATGAATCAATTCCACCACTTCAATGTTGACACTCGATGTACTGTCTGGTTCATGAGTGACTAACTTCCGTGATGTTTCTTCATGTCTTGACTTTGATACTTGATTTTCTTCAGATTAAATCCTTGTAATTATCTGATACCCTGACGAGATCTCTGTCAGTTGATTAAATCCACAATCTTGATTTGTATCACTGAGGCTTGATCAATTTCTTGAACTTCTTCCAGTGAAGTAATTCCTCAAGCCTGTAGATGAACCTTGTTTCTGAATCCTTTGACAGATGTTACTTTGAGAGATCTCTTTGACGGTAGATCCACTAATTACTTGTTACATTCTTATTAGAGTTGAGTTAAATCCTCGAATATACAAATAGGCTATGCCATATGCCTTACAATCTCCCCCTATTTGTTTGTTAGACAATAACAACAAATACCTAGAGGATAACTCAACTAACAAATAAGAAAAGATATAAACAGAAATGCAAAGTAAATAGCAGAAAAGTTATGGATAACATTTAACATTTTCCAGATTCCAAATAGATGCTCCTCTAGACTGAACATATCTTCAAGTAGTTTCATCTTCTTTTGTACAACCAAATTTCCTGTTGAGAAGCGCATATCTCTCTTGCTTCCCCCCCTATGAGAATCAACTGATTAAAGAAGATCACCTTCGTTTACCACATCTCCTGTATAATAGGATCTGCAGATAAAAACCAATGGTACTCCCCTTTTGGAAAACAGCTTCTTCCCTTATGAAGAAAATCACCTTGTGTTTACCACCTCTCCTGTACAATAGGATCCGTAGTTACAAACAACAATGGTGTGGTGTAGTGTACATATGTAGGATCTTTTTCTTCCTCCCTGCTATTTCTCCCCCTTAGTTGAGGAATCCTCCAAACTATTACTTAAGCTTTTATCTCCCCCTTAGAGAAGGAATGTATGCCGTTGTCTGAAGGAGTTCTCATATTTCACTTGGTTGGAAAAAAATAACAAGTACTTTCATCTTTCTTCCTCACTGTGAGTGTGTGATTCTGTTTAGTGTACCTCACATGTGTTTCACTCTTCTCTCCACTCGTGTTTACACTCATTCTCACAAGTGTATCACTCCTCTCATTCTAATGTCTGTGAAGACATTTCCTTGTGACTCATCAGGTAATATCTGAATCATTGTCAACAAGTTGCCGATCTGCACCTATGTCAGATCCACTATCCGCAGATGCATCCAGGGGATTTAAGCCTGGGGAGGTAGACACTGACCACTGACATATGGCTTTTGGATCAGTATCCTCTCCTAACACCTGTAAAGGTAATTGGTCCATTAACGAACCTTGAACAATCGAATCTGACCTTAAAATGGTCGAAACTCTTATTTTCGTCAACTCATCCTTTGTGTGTGTAACCTTTCCTTGTGCATCAAGAATTGTTTATATTTGAGGTGGTGACACTACATCAGATACCCTGGCTGACAGGCAAATTTCAATAGATGCACCCTGTTGAGAGGATGAATCTAGTAACTGTTTTTGTGCCTTTTCAGCCATTACATCTTTTTGAGAAGATGTATGGGAGCTAGCAGTTGTCTCGGTTTAAATACTACTCATCTATGTAGGAGACAGAGCTACTGGGTTGACTACAGAACCTTCCTTATGTGGTGCACTAAGGCACTATCTCCCTCATGCTCAATCATACTACATTTAGTGGTAAGAGAGTGTTGGTTGGTTCTGTTTCTGTGTTTGTCTTTACAGTCTGGGATAGAAGTTGTGGGTTTTCAACCTCATGACTGTCAATGAAAGAAAGTCATTGGAGACTGAACCTGTATCACATAACATATGGCAATAGAGAGATAAAATGTACTTAGGATCTATAATGAATGAAAATTATACATTTTAATCTTTTGAGAGAAATGATGTACAATAGTGATTTCAAAGGATTTTACATGAAATAAGAAATCACTAATGTAGAAAGAAGTTTGAGTTCAATGATAACATTACCAGCTTACAAACAGCCATATCCCTCAGATAAACCTTTGTTGTTATCTCCAAAGGTAACCAGTGGGCCAGCTTTCTTAATCACATTTGATAGCAGGGCTCTATCTCCGGTCATATGTCTTGATGATCCACTGTCAAGAATCCACACTACCGGTTCCACCTGTTTAATGCCCTGCACTACAAATGGATTAGACCTTCTTCGGAACCCAAACTTGGTTGGGCCCGACATACTTGTAGAATTGTCCTTTGTCAGGAAAAACAACATTTTTAATTTTAATGGTCTCAACTTTCTCAATGACTGAACATTTGACCTTGTAAATAGCCTTAACAAATTTCTGTTTAGGCTTAGGCATAAATGTCTCCTTTCTAGCCTTAGAAGGACTAGCAGTCTTAGACCTATCATGCTTCTTATTATTCACATGCTGACGAGGAGTAGTCTTATCACTAGAAACATGCTTACCATTAAAATAAGCATACATCAAATTAAAAGCCCAAGACATACAATTAGCAACACCATATGCTTTATGAGAGTGATTGACAGCAGACAATTTATGCATGGTAGACATGGCATTTTTGTTATCCAACTCATGTGTGTCTGAGTTAGTCTCAGTTGCTTTCACAACTTTGACTGGAACTTTCGAAACACTTGGCTTGGAAACAACCTTCTCATTAGCATGATCTTCAACACGTATTTCTTCTTGAATAACAGAAGAGGTCGCATCAAATGATTCAACAATTGATGCTTTATAGAGGGGTTTATCAACACCCTTAAGCACATGTGGTACTTCCCTATCTTTAGCACAGACATGAGGAGAGGAGTTTATGCCTAATTCTCCAATAGCAGAATTGTAATCATAACCTATTCAAGATGTTTGATTAACAGCTTGCTTACTGTAGAACTCTTTAGCCTTCGAACAATAATTGAAGTAGGCTCTAACCTTAGTCTCAAGACCGGTGATCTTGTCTAACCTTAGTCTCAAGACCGGTGATCTTGTCTTTGAGAATAGTTTCGAGTTTTCTATAACAGTTAACTCTATTCTCTAGAAAAGATACTTGTTCTTTTAACTTGTCTTGATTAATGTGCACAAGTCTTAATTCATTGACCTCTTTCTCAAGGTCTTTGATCTGTTGACTTAACAGTTCATTATCACGACGAGCACAATCTAAGTTACCTCCTAGATGATAAACTAATTCAGCATCAGTATATTTTACCTCTTTTCTTGACGATGATGCTTTTCCATCAATAGCCATAAGAGCAATATTCCCTTCTTCTTCATCTTCACTATCAGTATCATCCCAGCTTCTTCCCTTTGCCAGATAAGCCCTTTCAGAGTTACTATTCTGATTGGAATCATAAGAGTTCTTCCTTACTTGCTTTGGCTTCCTACATTCTGTGGCAAAGTATCCCAACTCATTGCAGTTATAGCATCTAATGGTGCTCCGATCAACCATCCTTGTTTTGTATCCACCACTACTGGTGTTAGAGGATGAATATCCACCTTTCTGGAATCTGTTGTAGTTGGACTTGTACTTGAACTTGGGATTTCTCTTGAATCTGATATTGGAGAATCTCTTGACAATTTGGGCCATTGACTCATCTTCCAATTGCTCCAGCTCTTCCAAGGAATAAAAATCATCACTGGATTGATTTGTAGTAGGAGGATCATATTCTGCTACTAACACATTTTCCTCAGCCTTGGAAAACTGTACCATTCTCTCCGACTGTTGAGATTGTTATTGTTGTTGACCTTCAGCTACAAGAGCAGTAGATGTGCTGACCATTCTATCTTTCCCGTAGACTTCCTTCTGCTGAATCTGCTCCAACTCATAGGTTTTTAACACACCATAGAGTCTATCCAAAGAAATCTCACTCAGATCTCTAGCTTCTCTAATGGCAGTGATTCTATATTCAAGATGAGTTGGCAGTGTTAAAAGGAACTTTTTGTTGACCTCCCTGATTGAATAATATTTTCCATTTATGTTTAGGTTGTTGATCAACGCATTGTACCTCTCAAACACTTCAGTAATTCCTTCTCCTGGATTGGATTTAAAATGTTCATACTCAGAGGTTAGGATCTCTAACTTGTTCTCCCTAACTTCCTCTGTGCCTTCATTAATCACCTCAATAGTTTCCTACATGTATTTGGAATTTTTACAGTTCATCACATGTCTGTTCATCAAGGGATCAAGGGAATCAATTAATATTAATTGAAGGCTGGCATCGAAGGAGGCTTCTTCCTTTTCAGCAGGAGTAAAATCTTCAGGCTCTTTTGCATAGGTTCTAGCTTTGGTAATCACAACATCATCTACTACCACCTCTGGTTCAATAACCATCGGAGTTTTTAGACCCTTTTTTGACAAGTTCAGATATTTGGGATTTGCAACTTGTAAAAATAATAGCATCTTCTTCTTCCACATGATATAATTTTCTTTATCAAATAGTGGAATTTTAACGGTTCCAACTTTTTGTGAAGTCATTATGAATTTTTGAATAAATAAAAATTCAAGGAGTTGAAAAATCACAAAAGTCTAGGATCTTGATTTGTTCGTTAATCAGAAGGCTCTGATACCAATTGTTAGGTCCCAATGTGTTTGTAGAAGGGGGGGTTGAATACAAACAATACCGAATAATCGAATTTAGTGCGGAATAAAAAATTGAAACAAAATTCAAGTTAAATAAGAATATTATTAAACTTGAAAGGTGTTACAACAATGGTATCGATTACAAGGGATTAATCTCAAATTAATTATCACAAATCTAGAATAAATTCAACATGAACTTTTTCTATTTTTGCAATAAAAAGAATCAAATGCTAAACGCAATTTGAGATTAAGTTCTAGGGATTTTGATCCGTTAGATAGTTACACAAGAACAAGAGAATGATTTCTAGTTGTTTGGATTTAACTTTAAAACTAGAAATGGTTGATCTTGAATTTAGCAGAGAAGAGATAATATGTTTTTCAGCTTCTGATTTTTTTTTGTTCTTGAACTGGTTGACTTCTGTTGGATGGGTGAAATGAATCTGCTTCTTCTTTCTTTTATATTCAATCAACAGAATCACCTGAACTGGCGAGACAATCGGTTGAACTAGCAAGACAATCCTCCTTCCAGTATAATTTCGGTATGACAATCAGTTTAAGCTAGTATGACTTTCGGCAAGACTATTGAATGAACTAGCAAGACTATCAAACTGAACTAGCAAGACTATCTCCTTCCAGTAAAACTTTCGGTGAGACAATTGAAAAGACCTGGCATGACAATCGGTATGACAATCCAGATTGTCATGCTAGTTCAATTTCAATTGTCTTGCTGAATTAAAACAGATTTTAATCCAATTAAAATTCTGAAAATTCTTAATATTAATTCAGAATTAATTAATCAATTAATTCAATTAATCAATACATTAATCTTTGCAGATATAATTTATTTTCTTAATTAAATTATATGACTTAATTAATTAATAGAGAATTAATACTAATCTTGAGGAGCAACCATTCTTCTGAAAATCTTCTGAAAATCACTGAAAATTATGAATCAATTCCACCACTTCAATGTTGACACTTGATGTACTGTCTGGTTCATGAGTGACTAACTTCCGTGACATTTCTTCATGTCTTGACTTTGATACTTGATTTTCTTCAGATTAAATCCTTGTAATTATCTGATACCCTGACGAGATCTCTGTCACTTGTTTAAATCCACAATCTTGATTTGTATCACTGAGGCTTGATCAATTTCTTGAACTTCTTCCAGTGAAGTAATTCCTTAAGCCTGTAGATGAACCTTGTTTCTGAATCCTTTGACATATGTTACTTTGAGAGATCTCTTTGACGGTAGATCCACTGTTTACTTGTTACATTCTTATTTTAGTTGAGTTAAATCCTTGAATATACAAACAGGCTATGACCTATGCCTTACAAAACTATTAACACAAACTAAGCCAAACATCATCTGCTAGCTTATTCCATCTCAACCTGGATACCTAACTCGCACACTTTTATGGGGATCCTCACTACCACCAGTTTCCTTTTTCACTGGAAAAGAATATAATCAGATTTGCAAGAGTGAGATAACTAGCTCAGCAAGTCATAATGACAATACTGAGATTAAACAATGATCAATTGAGATTATATAAGAAATTAAGTTTCCTTATAAGCAATGATTAGAATTGGATATTCACTTTTATTTTAAAAACCAAGGTTAGGCTGCTGATCAGTCACGCACTAACCCCGAGCAAGGCTCCCAACTTTGCTCTATATACTGGATCCAAGGCACACATTGGCCTATTATGACCACGAATCTGGTCCATATTTAAAAACAATCCAATTCTATAATATCAGCATGATAAATAATGAAATTTCAGTAAGCCGAATCATAAACAAAATTTATCTTGAAGCATAGGGTGATTCATAATTCCATGAAGGTATAACAAGGACGTCATAAAGATTGGCTTTCAATCAAGGAAATAATCAGAAAGCAGAAGACCAAAGGTTCAATAGTTACAAGAATTGGTCTTCTGTTATACAAGACATAAGGGTTGATATGTTAAACAATCTCGTATCAAGAATCAGTATGTGGTAGATATGTATTTGTGGAGTGGTATCGTATAGGTGTGGTTCGTATCCAGGAATTCAATAATTAATGGTTTACAAGAAATCAGGCTTGGGGCTCAAGATCAATAAGAATCAGGATTTAGGGTTAAGTACTTCAAAATACTTGCAATATGGAACAAGAACAATTAGGAATACATGCAATTATATTAGAAGGAAGAGCAGAAACACTTTCCTTATCAACTCGCTTTTATTCTACCTGTACTTGTCAATTGGTTCCCACTCACTGACCACTTGCTTTCCCTTCCTACATTTCGCTTCCTCTGTTACACATCACATGTATGTATCAATATTCATTCTCATCTGGTTCTATTCGTTGCAAGCTTCTAACTACCCTTCGTTTCACCCAAATTCGACATACAAATTGAAAGTTATGATAAAAACCGTCAAACAATGCACATACAGTCATATTATATATTAATCAGATCACATATAACACGTAGCACGTAAGATATTCAATTAAAATAATCATTTAAAGAAGATTCAGGTCTAAAATGATTTTTCAGGTATTTAATACGATTTTTTGAACATTTTTCAGAATTAAAACGGGTCTCCAAATCATTTTATAATTAAATAACAGGGTTCGAACACCCGAATCTGATTTTCAAATAATTTTATAATAATTATCGAGCCTTGAAAATAATTTAAAATAATATTTTAAAGCTCGAAACTATTTTTCAGAATTTTAAATCCAGATAAATAATTATTTTTTAATTAAATAATTAATTAAAATTAATTAATATCTAATTAAATTCATTATTCAATTATTATTGAAATTAATTTACTAATTAAATAATTAATTATCAACTAAAATTAATTAATTAATTAATTAATATTTATTTTAGAATTAAAAATAATTTTCAGAATTGAAAATATTGATTTAAAATAAGTAAAAACATTTTCTGAAAATAATTATAAAAAAGTATAATCTTTATAAATAAATAAAATAGGGATCTAATTTTTGCAAAATTTTTAAAACTCCAGGGACTCATTTGGAAAATTCAACAAACCAGGGGGGTCAAATGCCATTTATGCCATCTTCCCCCCGCCGACCGCCGGCCCCGAGCTCACTGAGAAATTTCATTCGAGCCCAGAACTTGACCAAAAGGTGCAAATTTGTAGAGAAAAATGAGACGATCTTTATTCTATAAACAAAATCATCAAACCATGCCTGAAACGACCAAAAAATCATGAAGAACATTCGCCGGCGGCGAGAGTTCCCCAGAATCCGGCGAGGTCGATTAGAACAATCCTTGAATCGTCTGTTAATTTCAAATATATCAATCGATTTATTTTTCTACGATCTACAACTTGGTGCAATCAATTTCAAGTAATAACCTCAAACACTAAATACCCAAATTTCAATTAAGAACATTCAAAGCTATAAACCCTAATTTCTAATCCCGAAAATCAAACATCAATTTCAACATGTTATTGAACTCCAAATTAGTCATATAACATACCAAAATGACCAGGACAAAATTATCTACAAGACTAAGCCATCAAATCATACAAACAACATTAAGAACAAAAATTCCTATTTTAATTATTAAATAATTTGAATTAAAATAAATAAATAAGAAAATTACCTTGATTTCTGCACTAAAATGGTTGATTGATTCAGAAAGAACTTTTCGAGTGCTTCGATTTGATATATGGCACGCCCGAATCGGAGTTCGATAACGCCTTCGGTTGTGCGTTTGATTTTCAAGAACGTAGTGTTTTTAAGGGTTTTTCTCTGTAATACATCGGTTTTATCTGGTTGATTATGATTATACGAATAAAATAAGATAAGAAAATGACTATTTATATTTATGGAATATTGATTCGTGTTAGATCGTATTAGATCGATAAATAAGTTGCTTAGCCGCTAAGTAACTGTAAAAATGATCCATTTTGATACCCGTATTGGATAATTATCCAAATCGGGCTTCTTATAAAATACTTTATACGAAAATAATGTAATATTATCCCGTATTTCGAGAGTATGGGTTTTGTTGATTTATCAAAATGTTTATCGTATCGAAAATTTTGCGCCGGGAAGTGTACGGGTCAAACCGTAATCCGGATTGAAAAAGTTAAAACACGGAAAATGTCCAAAATTACTAGATTAGGTTAGGAAGGAGTTTTCGGAAGGGTTTTTTTTATCGTAGGTAACCCGCAGCCGCTACCCTTCGGGTGCGCACTGGGTAAACCCTACGGACTCACGGAATAGCCTACAAACCACGTGAACCAAGGTAAACCGCATTTAAGCGACATGCTCTGACTCAGGAGGCATAATCATAAATTCTCCTCCCGTGGGATTCGAACCTGTGGCCAAGAGGAGTTTTCGGAAAGGTTTCAAATTGTAAAAACGTAAAAAAGGTTGAAATTGGATGATTCCCGGTAAATATTCAGAAAATATTTATTAAATCTATAAATCATTAAAAAATCATATAACGATCCAAAAATTACCAGAACAATATCACAATTATCTATATTACATTGTGAACATAATACAATTAACATACTCATATCTTATCATATATAAACATCTATTTATAAATATCAATCATCTAGAAATTCACCAAAATTCACATAATAATTATTTATTGAGAAAATAATTACACGCTATATCCCGGATATTATAACTTTCCTTCTTTTTCTATGCCTTGCTTCTATTCATCGATCACTTGCTTTCTTTTTCTACGCTTCAGTTCTATTTACTGATATGTGGATTTTTTTCTATGCCTCGCTTACTCTGCTAGGAATCAAAAGTATCTATCAATATTCAATCGCATATTATTCTAATCATCACATAGACATCATAAGCTTTTATCTACCCTTCGTTTTACCCAAATCCGTCGTACGGATTGAAGGTTACGAAAAAACCCGTCAAACAATGCACATACAGTCATATTATACATTAATCGGACCACATATAGCACATAACACATAAGATATTCAATCAAAATAATTATTTAAAGAAGATTCGGGATTAAAATGATTTTTCAGGTATTTAATACAAAATTTTGACATTTTTCGGAATTAAAACAGGTCTCCGAGTCATTTTATATTTAAATAACAGGATTCGAACACCCAAATCTGACTTTAAAATAATTTAATAATAATTATCGAGCTTTCAAAACAATATTTTAAAGCCCGAAACTGTTTTTCAGAATTTTTAAATCAAAATAAATAATTAAATCTAATTAAATAATCAATTAAAATTAATTAATAACTAATTAAATTAATTAATCAATTAACATTTAAATTAATTGACTAATTAAATAATTAAATATCAACTAAAATCAATTAATTAATTAATTATGACTTATTTTAGACTTAAAAATAATTTTCAGAACAATAAATAATGAATTTTGGAATTTTAAAATAATAAAAACTGATTTCTGAAAATATTATAAAATGAAAATATATTTTCTGAAAGTAATAAAACATAAATCCGATTTTTGAATATTTTTAAAACTGAAGTCTGATTTTTAAAAGTTTTTGAAATAAAAATCAGATATTCGTTAAATTGACAAAACTTTAGGGACCTAGTTGCATTTTTTTGCCGTCTTCTCCGGCCTCCATCGCCGTTCGCCGACCGATCGCCATTAATGGCGACTGCCGAGCTTTTCGGCGACCTGCAACACGCCCAAAAATACACAAAGTTAACATGAAATGATCTTTAAGTCTCCAAGAACCCTTCTGTAGTTACAAAATAATCAAACAACCATTGAATCGACCAGAAAATTCCTCTGAATTTTTCGCCGCCACCACGGTCAATTTTCCGCCAAGGCCTTCCCGGTATCATTTGTTCACCATATATATATATATCAATAAATTCATCTTTTCACGATTAGCAAACTGGTGTAATCAATTTTAACTAATAACCCCTAACAAAGAAATGCCTAAATTCCAATTAAGAACATTCAAACACATAAACCCTAATTTTAATATGTCGAGAATCAAACCCCTTTTTCTACATGTTATTGAACTCCAAATTCATCATAGAATATACCAAAATGAACAGGACCAAATTATCTACATGATACAATCATCAAATCATATAAACAACATCAAAATTAAAATTTCAGATATTAATCTTTAAGTAATTCGAAATTAAATAATTAAATATGGAAATAACCTTGATATCTGCACTGAAATTGATGATTTATTCTGAAACAAATTTTCGAGAGCTTCGACTCGGTATATGGCACGCTTGATTCTGAGTTCGATAACGCTTTCATTTTTAAGTTCGATTCTCAAGAACGTGACGATTTTACGAGTTTTTCTCTGTAAATTTTAGGGTTTAACTGTTCGATTATGATTATACGAATAAAATGAAATAATAAAAGGGTTATTTATATTTATGGAATATTAATACCCGTTGGATCGTATTGGATCGAAAATTAGGTTACTTAGCAGCTAAGTAATTGCAAAAACGTTCCGATTTGATATCAGTTTTGGATAATTATCAAAACCGAGCTTCTTATAAAATATGTTATACAAAGATAATGCAATAATATCCCGTCTTTTGAGAATACGGGTTTTATTAATCTATCAAAATGATTATCGTATCGAAAATTTTGCGCTGGGACGCGTACCGGTCAAACCGTACTCCGGATTGAAAAAGTCAAAATACGGAAAATGTCCTTGATAATCAGATTAGGTTAGGAAGGAGTTTTCCGAAGAGTTTCGGGTTGTAAAAACGCAAAAATGGTTGAAGTCAGACGATTCCCGGTTTTATAAAATAGTTTTGTAAATATACAGAATGTAATTATTAAATCTATAAATGCTTTATAAAATCATATAAGAATCCAAAAATTACCCGAAAAATATCAAAATTATCCATACTTTATTCTGGACATATTAAAATTGACATATACTCACTTTTTATCACATATAAACATCTAAATATCAATAACAATCATCAAATAATCCACCAAAATTCACATAATAATCACATAATAATTATTTATTGATAAAAATAATTACACACTATATCCTGGATATTATATCTTTCCCCCCTTAAAAGGATTCTGTCCTCAGAATAACACTAAGGATCAAATAATGATACATTCAAGTATCTCACTACCATTTTCTCAGGTTGATCCTTCAACCTTACAACTTTTCATAAACTTTAACTTGCAACATCAATCATTACTCAACAACCTCTTGCTGATATTATATTCTAATAGTTTCTCATATAACTCAATTCAAGTCTTCATTTTATATATATAATGGAGCTAAATTACTCTTCCTGAGTATACACATATAAACATCCTATGAACATGCTATACATGTGGCGGTGAAGCCAACTTACTCACACATATCCTGCCTATTTTACTGTCTCAAAAGGACCATCATAATGCATATTAATTCTCTTTTCTTTCTAATTCTAGTAATTCGTGCTCATGAACATTTTTAATAGTTACTGGTTGTTGAACCTCATTCCCACATGTTTCTTTGTTCAATTAACCTAGTTTGTAATCGCTTCCAATCACATTCAAGGCTCTTTAATCGTTCCCTTAATCTTCTTGTCCATCTGCGAATGATATACTGAAACCATGGCGTATTCGATTTCTAATGTTCTCGAAATTACTCCAGAATTAAAAATTAACGAGAAAATCTCGACTATATATGATTGACGCACAAACTTATCATCATAACTTAATTTCCTTGAATCACAATCGAGTATATCTGCCGAGCAAAAATCTCTTACTATTTAGAAGAAAATATACTAACCTTGAGGCATCACCCGCATAATCTAACCCATATTATCAATTATTTTGGTTCTAAGGAGTTCTCATATGAAACTGACTATAATGCTCTTCCTTGACGTCTAGTCACCTATAACGTTTATTCTTTCTTTTTACGATATTATCAGAAAGTCTTCTTTGACATCTATGTCTTGTATCATATTCTTGGAGTAACTTGAATTCCTTGAGTTACGATGTTTAGCCAATTTCCTATCTTTTAGTTTTGCCTTACTTAATGTTCGTTCATCTAGAAGTGGTATATATTATTCTGGTTCGACATAATTCATCGTATTCTAAATATTTCTGTCAAATCTTCAATCTAATAATATTGATCATTTACAATCAATTCCTAGATCTGATGACGTACCACCATTTCTTCAAGCAGCAACTAACCCACTTATTGGATAAACTGTTTATTAATAAAAGAGAATGACTAGGTTTGGGATAACCTATCAATAATGATTCAATTAACGCTTTCCCCCACTTTCCCTTCATGTCTGGTCACTAGATATTTTCTTTTAGCCCTCGATACTTAATTGTACTCCTGAGATGCATTCCCTATCTCAATTTACAAATGTTTCACCAATTCTTCACTTTACTTTTCCCCTCATAATACCCATATCTTACCTATATCATGGCATCTTATAATGTTTCTTTATGAGCCTTTTGATTCCACTTTCTTTCCTGGTTAAGTTCTTCATTCTCGTAGTTAATTATATTTTCTTAGCATAAATGTTGTGGATATGTTGTGAACTTGATGATTTCATTAACAAAACACCTTATTAGATTTTACTTAGTGAAAAATGTAGCACTCGACGGATAAGGAGTATAGTCCCGACGGATGACTCAATCTAGTCCCGACGGATGATGATTAATTATCCATCGAGTGAGTAGCTTGTGTAATAATGAGTCTGTAGCACATTTCTGCATACACCTTGTTTAGATTCTATAGTAGCACTCAAGTCATGTTGACTTTAATTAGATATGCAGAATAGGTTGATTAATTTTACATAGATGATGTCTTGTAATTCTGTATAAATGAAATGAAGTCAAGTACCAGATAGCTACCCGACGGATAAACAACAATGCCACTCGACGGATGATCAACAAGGCAACCCGACAGATGATCATGTACCCGATGAATAATCAATTCAAACATCTGTTGACAGTGACAATACAGTCACATGCGTCGAGTGTATGCAAAAGGAATGTGGAAGCCTATTCAACTGGGTTTTAGAGAACAAAGAAGCATTGCCATTTCCATGCTATTATGAAGATATTCAAAGATACTGGAATAGAGTAATGAAGAAGCATAGTATTAGACTTGATAGGTTTTGTTTTATTATCTTGTCTTATTACTTTGTAATCTTGGTGATATATAAACCAAGAAGTAGCAAATAGAACAACAAGAACAAGACTAAGAACATCATCTCAGAGAAACAATTGTAAGCTACATCCTGAGCATTTCTCTGTAAAAATTAGTTGTTCATATTTGTAAGCAGCTGTGAGTTAATCTTGCTACACAGAGTTCTCTTGATATAATATATATCTCTGGTGGATACATTCAAATCCACCCGAAAGTTTTTAAAGACTTGTGTTTTTAATTACTTGTGTTTTGATTTTACTAACTTCTTATTCCGCACTTTGCAAATCAAACACTTATATATTATTAAGAAAGAACATTTTATATTTTTGAAAAAGGTTTAAGAATTCCATTCAACCCCCCTTCTGTAATTCTTGTTGCATTGTTAGGGACTAACAATTGGTATCAAAGCAAGCTCTTGAAGAACAAAGAGTTTAAAGATCAGAACAAACAACAAGATGAACAAGAAGGATGTTGGAATTAAGATTCCTTTTTTGAATAAAGATAATTACCATCATTGGAAGGTAAAAATGCATCTCCATTTACTTTCTCAAGATGAGGCCTATGTGGATTGCATAGAGAGAGGTCCTCATGTTCCAATGAGAGCTGCAACTGGAAACGAACCATCTGTCCCCAAGCCAAGGCATGAATGGTCTGATCCTGATATTGAACAAGTCAGGAAAGATAAGAAGGCCATGAATATCCTGTTCAATGGAGTTGATGGCGACATGTTTGACAACATCATCAATTGCAAAACTGCCAAGGAAGTTTAGGATACTATACAGATTATCTATGATGGCACTGAGCAAGTAAGGGAAAATAAGATGCAGCTACTCATTCAGCAATATGAGCATTTTCATAGTGAAGAAAGTGAGTCTCTCACTGACATCTTTAGTTGGTTTCAAAAACTACTAAATGCTCTGAAGTTGCATGGAAGAGTGTATCAGACAAAAGACTCCAATCTAAAGTTCCTTATATCTCTTCCAAAGGAATAGAAACCAATGACAGTCTCATTGAGAAACTCTCAAGACTACAAAGAATTTACCTTAAAGAGACTGTATGGGATCCTGAAAACTTATGAGCTTGAAAAAGAGCAAGATGAGAGGATAGAGAAAGGAAAGAAGAAGGGGGGTTCCATTGCACTAGTTGCTGAGCTGGAGAAAAAGGAGGAGATGAAGATAGAAGTTGTTGAGTCTACTTCAAGGGTCTGTGAAAACAAGGGCAAGGGGCTGGTAGCAGAAAATGAAGATTCTTTGAGCCAAGATGATATGGAGGATATTGATGAACATCTTGCATTTCTTTCCAGAAGATTTGCTAAGCTCAAGTTCAAGAAGAACTTTGGAGCAGCTAAGCCAAATAGAAATATGGTGGATAAATCAAAATTCAAATGTTTCAAATGTGGCTTAGCAGGGCACTTTGCCAGTGAGTGTAGAAAGTCAGATTCTAGCAAAAAGAAGTTTGAGCCTGTGGATTATAAACAGAAATACTTTGAGTTGCTCAAACAAAAGGAAGGGGCTTTCATTACACAAGAAAATGACGGGGCAGCAGATGGTCTGGATGAGGATGAGTATGTCAGCTATGTCAATCTAGCTTTAATGGCCAAGTCTGATGAAACAGAGACAAGTTCTTCAAGTAATCAGGTAATCACCACTAACCTTGCACATTTATCTAAAGCTGAGTGTAATGATGCAATAAATGACATGTCTATAGAATTATATCATTTGCGTGTTACACTTAAGTCTCTTACTAAGGAAAATTCTAAAATCAAAGAAAACAATTTGTTTTTAAGTGAGAGGAATAATGTGCTAGAGTCTCAGTTCATTGAATTTGAAAAATTGAGAATTGAGTGTAAAATTGCTAAGGATGAATTAACTGAGTCCTTGAAGAAAGAAGAGATCTTGAAGAAGCAACTTGAATGAGAACATGAGGTGATTAAGGCATGGAAAACATCTAGAGATGTTCATGCTCAAATCACCAAAGTTCAAGGTATTGAGTCCTTTTGTGATGCAGCCTGGAAGAAGAATAAGGAGAAGCTGGAATCCAATTTGGTTGAAGGATTTCTAACAGATGTAGACTCGACGGATGATGAGGGTCATCCGTTGGATAACAAAAAGGGTTATCCGTCGAGTGATATAAATCCTCATCTGTCGACTGTGAGCAAACCTGTGAGTAAAGCCAAACTTGCCAAGTTAAATGAGAAATATGGATCAGTTTCCAAGAATTTTGTTCTAGGAGAATCCAATCAAGTGAAGAAGGAGAAAAAGGCTAATGTTGGTCATATGATTGTCAAGCAATTGAGTGACAGACTGGAAAAGATTGAGGTTAAAACAGAGGCTAAAAAGAAAAATAATAGAAATGGTAAAGTGGGAATTAACAAGCATAACAACTACACACCTGATAAATATGCTCCTAGAAAAATATGTGTCAAGTATGGTAGTGTAAATCATTTGTCTGTTAATTGCAAATCTGCCATGCCTACTTCCATATTTGTGCCACCTCATTTTCCCAACATAAATGTCATGCCTTCTATGCCTATGAATGCTATGTCTACACAACATATGAATGCACAGTTTGCTAATATGCCATTTGCACCTAATCCTTATTATGCTGCATTTAGTATGCCATAAATGCCATTTAGCATGCCTTACTGGAATAACATGTTTACTAGTAGCATGCAATTTCCTATTAATCAAAATATGCATGATAATTCTGCTGTAATGAATGGTTTCAAAGGTCCAACTCAAATGACTAAGGATGAATTTGGTATCCCCAAGTCAAATGAGATCAAACCTAAGAAACAGAAAAAGAAAGCTAACAAGGCAGAACCCAAGGAAACTTGGGTACCAAAATTAACTTGATTTGATTTTGATGTGTGCAGGGAAACAGAAAGAATCTATGGTACTTGGATAGTGGCTGTTCAAGACACATGACTGGTGATTCTACCCTGCTCACAGAGTTCAAGGAGAGAGCTGGCCCAAGTATTACTTTTGGAGATGACAGATGGCTTGATTTCAAAAGACAATGTCATCATTGAGGAGGTTGCCTTAGTGGATGGTCTCAAGCACAATTTGTTGAGCATCAGCCAGCTATGTGATAGGCAATTCAGTAAACTTCAACTCTGAAGCCTGTGTTGTGAAAAACAAAA
This sequence comes from Apium graveolens, assembly GCF_009905375.1. NCBI lineage: Eukaryota > Viridiplantae > Streptophyta > Magnoliopsida > Apiales > Apiaceae > Apium > Apium graveolens. The sequence continues at coordinate 223,955,399 of NC_133648.1, forward strand.
GGAGCAACAAAGTGGTTCTCACTGGAGTGAGAAAAGGAAATGTGTACCTAGCTGACTTCAACTCATCAAATGCATAATCTGTTACTTGTCTTCTCAGCAAAGCAAGTCAGGATGAAAGTTGGTTATGGCACAAGAAGCTATCCCATTTAAACTTTAAGACCATGAATGAACTTGTAAAGAAAGAACTGGTTAGATGTATTCCTCAAGTAGAGTTTTCTAAGGATTGATTGTGTGATGCCTGCCAAAAAGGAAAGCAGATCAAAGCATTATTTAGAAAGAAACTTGATTCAACAATTGAAGAACCTTTGCAACTGCTACACATGGATTTGTTTGGACCAGTCAATGTGTTGTCCATCTCAAGGAAAAAGATTTTTCCTACTAATTGTAGATGATTTCTCAAAGTTCTCTTGGATATATTTCCTAAAGTCTAAAGATGAGGCTAGTGAAATCATCATCAATCACATAAGGCAAGTCAATAATCATCCTGATTTCAAAGTTAGAAGAATCAGGAGTGATAATGGAACTGAGTTCAAGAATTCTATCATGAGAGCATTTTGTGAAGAAAATGGGATTTTGTATGAGTTTTCAGCAACAAGAACTCCACAACAAAATGGAGTAGTAGAAAGGAAGAACAAATTACTTATTGAAGCTGAAAGGACAATGCTTGAAGAGTCTAAGTTACCAACATATTTCTGGGCTGAAGCTGTAAATACTATATGCTACACTCAGAATATTTCTCTGGTTAATCAAGCAAAATGCATGACTCCCTATCAATTGTTCAAGAACAAAATGCCAACTCTAAATTTTCTTCATGTCTTTGGCTGCAAATGTTATATCTTGAGAAATCAAACTGACCAGAATGGGAAGTTTGATGCTAAAGCAGATGAAGGAATTTTTGTTGGATATGCTGTTGGTAAAGCATATAGAGTCTACAATCTAAGAACCAACATTGTTGTGGAATCAATACATGTTGTGTTTGATGATAAAAAGATTGAAGGACTGCAAGATAGAGATTACCATGAGAGCCTCAAATTTGACAATGTGGAGATGGTTAGTGATGACAGTGATGATGAAAGTGATCAAGAAACATTATCAAAGGATAATGCAGAAAAATCCACTACCAATGAACACAAAATTCAACATCTGCCGAGTTGCATAATGCTTCATCCGTCGGGAGACAATCTTCTTTATCCATCGGGAGACAACTAGCTTTATCCGTCGGTACTCAAAATTCACCATCCGTCGGGTCATCAAAAGAAGCTGGAGGTCGGAATCGATCACTTAAAGAAAGTTCCCCATTCTCAAATCAAAGATCCATTAACTCAGGGGGAGTTTCTAATAATCTAAACTCAATCACACATCAAGACAACAATGAGGCTTCTTCATCTAGAGCTAATCTACCTCAACAAAGGAAAAGGACAAAAGATCATTCCTTTGAGCTCATCATTGGTGATGTATCTTCTAGAGTTCAAACAAGGAGAGCAACTCAAGAAGAATGTCTATACAACAACTTTCTTTCTAAGGAAGAACCAAAGAAGGTAGAAGAAGCTTTGTTGGATCCTGATTGAATTTTGGCTATGCAGGAGGAGCTAAACCAATTTGAAAGGAATAAGGTATGGAAGCTGAAGCCCAAGCCTAAAGGAAAGAATCCAATAGACACCAAATGGGTATTCAGAAACAAGATGGATTAAAATGGCATAGTAGTCAGGAACAAAGCTAGATTGGTTGTTAAGGGCTATTGTCAACAGCAAGGAATAGATTTTGATGAAACATTTGCTCCTGTTACAAGACTTGAAGCCATCAGAATCTTCTTAGCCTATGCAGACCATGCCAATTTCAAAGTCTATCAAATAATGTCAAAAGTGCCTTTCTGAATGGATATTTGGAGGAGGAAGTCTATGTCAGTCAGCCTCCAGGTTTTTAAGATCCAAATTTTCCAGAATATGTTTACTATCTTTTGAAAGCACTTTATGGACTGAAGCAAGCACCTAGAGCCTGGTATGACACTTTGTCAAAGTTTCTTTTAGAGAATCACTTCACTAGAGGTACTGTAGACAAAACTCTTTTCTTTAGAAATGTTAATGGCTCTAGTATTCTTGTTCAAATTTATGTAGATGACATTATTTTTGGTTCTATAGATGAAAAACTTTGTAAAACGTTTGCCAAATTGATGCAAAGTAAGTATGAAATGAGTATGATGGGAGAACTAACTTACTTTCTTGGTTTGCAAGTTAAGCAAGTTAGTGATGGAATATTAATTAGTCAAACTAAATACATTTATGATCTTTTAAAGAAGTTTGATCTAATGGATTGCACATCTGCAAAAACTCCCATGGCCACTGCAACTAAGCTTGAATTAAACACTACTGAAAAGTCTGTGGATATTTCAAGTTATAGGGGCATGGTTGTCTCACTTCTGTACTTAACAGCTAGTAGGCCAAATATAATGTTTGCTACATGTTTGTGTGCTAGATTTCAGGCTGATCCTAGAGAATCTCACTTAGTAGCTATTAAGAGAATTTTCAGATATCTCAAGGGAACACCAAAAATTAGCATTTGGTATCCTAGAGATTCTGGTTTTGATCTAACTAGTTATTCAAATACAGATTATGCAGGTTGTAGAATTGATAGAAAAAGTACAACATGAACCTGTTAATTTCTAGGAAACAAGCTTGTGTCCTGGTTCAGTAAAAAGCAAAATTCAGTTTCTACTTCTACTGCTGAAGCTGAATATATTGCTGCTGGCAGTTGCTGTGCACAGATTTTGTGGATGAAAAACTAATTGCTAGACTATGGTTTGCAAGTTAAAAGGATTCCCATTTTCTGTGATAACATAAGTGCAATTGCCATCACTGAAAATCCAGTACAACATTCAAGAATAAAGCACATAGACATCAAGTACCACTTTATAAGGGAACATGTAATGAATGGTACTGTGGAACTACATTTTGTTCCAAGTGAAAAGCAGCTTGCAGATATATTTACCAAGCCACTGGATGAATCCACCTTTTCAAGGTTGGTAAGTGAGTTAGGTATGCTAAATTACTCTTGAATCTTTATAGATTATTTGCATGTTATAATGCAGCTAGAAATTTAATTTATTTTTCAGCCATGGATGAAATTTTGGCTAAGTTAAAATTTACATCTCGACGGATGATCACTATCCATCGAGTTTGATCATCCGTCGGTATACTATTTGTTAATAAAATCAATAACTTTTCTGGAATATTTTATGACTTGACGGATAACTGATTTATCCTCATCCGTCGAATTGTCTTATTCTTAGCCGTTGATTCTCTGAACATTATCTATCGAGTATACTTACAGTTTGTAAGTATAACATGATGGATAATTGATGGAATTTTTACAGTTTATTTTTAAACGGCTATTTTGGGAAATTCTTATTGGTTACTTTATTTTACTTTATTATTTTTGATAGTTATTTTTGAGATAGTATAAAAGCTTAATTCATTTGCATTACTTATCTTTTATCATTCTCAAATCATCTGCTCTAATTTCTTTTTTTTCTCAAAAGCACTTATTCTCTCTCTCTGCAAGTTTTTACTCTCTAACAATGGCACCTGTCGTCAAGATAATGTCTCAAACTGGATTTATTTATGAGAAGAACAACATCACCGCTCTTGTGAACAAAGGGATTCAATAGTCTGGTGACTACCACAAAATGATGGATTTTGTGAAGAACTGCAAACTTAACTATGCCATGCTGGAATCACCCATCATATACTATGAAGTTGTTGAAGAGATGTGGACGACTGCAACATACAACTCAACTGATAAGACTATCACATTCACTATTAAAGATAAGGAATTCTGTGTTAATAGTGATATTGTTAAATCATGTTTCAAAATTCCTGATAATACTGTAACTTCACCACACAAAGACACTGACATTGTTAACATGCTTAACTCTATGGGCTATGCACTCTCTACTTCTAAGTTAAGTGAAATTAGGAGGTTGGGTCTTAGGAAGGAATGGAGTTATCTATGTGATGTAGTTACTAAGGTATTCTCTGGTAAAATCAGTAATTTTGATTCCGTCAATATCTCTATGCTTAACATGCTTTACATGCTGGCTACTGATAAGTTCTTTAACTTTAGTGATCTTGTTTTGTTTGAGTTGGGGTTTAAGTTAGGGGAGTTAAATAAAATGGGTAAAAATGTTTATTATGCTAGATTTTTAATGATGATTGCTGACCACCTCTCTGAGGATATTGTGCTTGAGAACCCAACCAACAAATGAGATTGTTGGGTTCAAGAGAGAAGGATTATTGCAGATTTGAACAGGGCAAACCATCACAAAGAGGTGCCACTCTTTTATTTTCCTGTTATGGAGGCACCTCAGGTAAGTGAGGTAAGTTCAGTTATCCCTACTCTTCCAGCCTCACAAATTTCTTTGCCTTATAGTGTAGCTCTGGCAACTGTGTCAATGACCCAACAGTTGCCTACCCAAGCTACCAAACCATCAAAAATTTCTAAATCCAAGTCAAAGAAAGCCCCCTTTGGTATCTCTCAAAAGATGCCAGTTGCAAAATCCACCAAATCTAAAGAGGGGAGTGTGAAGGTGAGTAAGGTAGATGGGGGACAAGGTGAAGTGAACATCAAAGAAACCCTAAGGATAAGGTTGGAGAGGTGAGTGTTTACCAGCCTAGCCACACTGCAGTTTCCCAACAGACTGCAGTGCTTAATAAGGATATAAGCTCATTGCTAGTTGCATCCTCCTAAAAGGATGTGACTATTGAACAAAGCTCTCATCCAAGAGCACAAGCCAAAAGGGTAAGGGACACAAGCTCACCCCAAACCTATACTAGAAAGAAGAAACCAAAAACCCTTGGAGATGCACAGGGTTCACACACTATGCAAGCTGGTGCTAAAGATACAGTCACTGTACCTTCTCAAAGTCAGGTTGATGTGGCTCCAATAAATGTGGAGTCACAGCCAAAATCATTAGTTATAGAAGCACCTCAATCACCAAATTATCCCACAAACTCTCTGGATGTGGATATGATCAACACATCAATTCCTGATTCCCCTTCTTTAACTCTATTGGGGAAGCCAAAATCTAGTGCAAGTGAGCATCATCTTTTGGATGATTTGTTGGCTCACTTGCCAATTCTTTCAGGAACTGTTGAGACATCTGTGCCAAAATTCTCATCAATCTACACAAAGTCCATAATAGTTTCCACTCCAAACTCATTTATTCCTACTCTCTCAATGGATATTGTTCATCCGTCGAGTAGTGATTGTATCCCGATGGATAAGCTTAACAGCAGTTATCCGTCGGATAGTCAAACTGCTAACCCGACGGATATCCCTTATCTGTCGAGTGTCTCTGCACAACTTCAAATTTCATCAATTATCTCGAGTGCAGAAGACTTAGTGGTAGTACAATCACTCCTAGGATTGAGGGAAGAGAGTGTTATGAGTGAGAATCTGGGTTGCTCCTAGGTAAAAGGAGAGGAAAAGAGTGAAACTATACAATCCAGTTCTTCAGGATTGGCAAAAGAGAGCGTGAGGAGTCCCACCTTAGATGGTGAAGGTGAGGGTGTGAGGGTGGTGAGACAAGGTGAGACCTTGATGCAACAAAAGAGAGATAATGAGAGAAATGCAGGTACAGGAGATATGATGGTGGATGTCATTGCAAGTGAGTTAATGAATGTCCAGGATGCAGACAGGGAGGGACTATCTCAGCAACCTCAAGCTGTTACAGATTTTACCTCCCTTGATGCTAAGACATTTACTCACCCTGTTCCAGCATATCAACTTCTAGCTGAACAGGGCAATGACAATGCATAAAGGATGCTCAACTTGGTGCACACCACACATTTAATGCTAAGAGCTAAGGATGCCATCACAGCTTTGCCCTCTACAGCTGGTGATGTTGATTATGAGACTGATGGTTCAAAAGATTTCTTTGAAGGTGAGGATGCAGAAAGTGGAGAAGAGCTATTGCACTTAGGGGGAGAAGCTGGCCCTAGTTCAAGGTCAAGCATGCCATCATGGGCCTTCTCCAAGAAATATGATGAACATCACTTCAAATCTACTCAAATCCAGCTAATCAGTCAAACACAGTCTGCACTTCAATCATCCATAAATGCTAGCACCAAGAAGTTTCTGCAAGCACAGCTTGCTTCTCTCCAACTACATCAAATTCAAGGTTATCAACAAACTCTCAGTGTCTCCACTCTCAAATAGGAAATTGGTGAACTCAAGAAAGACTTTTATGAGAGATTGGAAGCTAGACTTCCAGGGACAACAATTATAGACATCAAGAGACAGCTCAAGAAAAACTCAGATCTTGCCACCAAATTTGATGTCTTGGACAAAAGAATGTTTGCTATGGAAGCATCTCTTACAGCAATTCATCTACACCAAGATCAACAAACAGACTTGCTTCAGAAACTGGTGGCTGCACAAACCTCCTCCTCTACTCAGCTTGATGATAACAAAAAGGGGGAGAAAGAGAGTTCTAGGAGTGAGGGGGAGCAAAAAGTGCTCAACATTCAAGTTAGCAAAGTAATTGTGCCTACAATTACTATCTCAAATCCATTAGCCAAAGATAGCATTGATCTGATAAATGAAGCAACAGCCAATATAAGAGCAGTTGAAAAAGAGCAGTTGAATCGAATCAACTGGGAAAAAATTGATGAGGATATTCAAAACAAGTTTGGGCTAGCAAAGAAGCCAGAAAAGTCAGCCATTCATCACTCTCAAGTCAGGCAAATCTCTGTGAATGAAATGAGCATGAACTATCTGGAAAGAGGACAACTATCCTGCATTAAATCTCCATAGGCTGAAGTACTTTTGAAGCCAAGGGTGAACTATCCAAAATCATCACTAAAGAATCCTTTGGATACAGTGTATGAGACACCAAAGCCTAATGAGAAGAAACTGTTGTCAAGATCCATTGCCTTCTACAAGGATCCAGCTGATTCAACTTTGAAAAGGAGAATTGCTAAAGTTTTCAGAAATGGTAAAGAAATTTGTGTGGTGGTTGAACATCCTCAATTTGCTGAAGCAAAGAGAGAAGAAAAGGCAAGATTGAAGCAAGAAAAGAAGCAAGCTGCTCTAGATGCTAAAAAGGTTAAATAAAAGAAAGAGCAAGCTGCTATCTTGGCCAAGCTACAAGCTGTGAAATGAACACAACAAATTCCTGCTCAGCCATCTGAAATTACTGAATCTCAAGATCCAAAGAATCAAGTTGAACCACAACAGAAGAAATCTCACATATACAAGGAATTGGCCAAAAGGACCAAAAGAAAATTGAACTTTGTTGGTAAGGAATTGGAGGATCAGTTTCCCAAGGAATCCATTCCAACTACAACTCAAGCATCAAAACCCTCAGTGGTATTTAAAGACATTAAGTTGGTGGATCCTTACAGGAACATTCATGGTAAACCTATTGTGCCTAAGGATGAACCAATAGACTGGGAAAGTCTACCAAATACCACAGTGGGTTTTGATGCTTGAGTTATAGTTGAAGTGAATTCCTTAGAAAATTGATCCTTCAATTGCTTATCAACAAAATCCAGTTTCCTTTTGGTTCTTTTGGCCAATTCCTTGTGTCTTGGAGATTTCTTCTATTCTGATTGAACTTGCTTCTGTGGATCTTGAGATTCAGTGATTCCAGATGGCTGAGAAGGAATCCGTTGTGTTAGTTTCACAGCTTGTAGCTTGGCCAAGATATCAGCTTGCTCTTTCTTTTGCTTAGCCTTTTTGGTATCTAGAATAACTTGCTTCTTTTCCTGCTTCAATCTTGCCTTTTCTTCTCTCTTTTCTTGAGAAAATTGAGGATGTCCAGCCACCACACAGATTTATTTCCCATTTCTGAAAACTTTAGCAATTCTTCACTTTAAAGTTGAATCAGCTGGATCCTTGTAGAAGGCAATTGACCTTGACATAAGCTTCTTCTCATCAGGTTTAGGTGTCTCATATACTGTATCCAAAGGGTTCTTTAATGATGATTTTCGATAGTTCACCCTTGGCTTCAGAATAATTTCAGCTTTTGGAGATTTGATGCAGGATGGCTGTCCTCTTTCCAGATAGTTCATGCTCATTTCATTCACAGAGATCTGTTTGACTTCAAAGTGATGAATGGCTGACTTTACTGGTTCCTTTACTAGCCCAAAATTCCATTGTATGTCCTCATCAATTTTCTCCCAGTTGATTGGTTTCAACTGCTCCTTTTCATCTTCTTTTAAATTAGCTACTGCTGCATTGATCAGATCTATACTATTTGTTACTGGTGGCTTGGTGAAAGTAATTGTGGGCACAAGTACTTTACTGATTTGAATTTGAAGCTTCTCCCCCTCACTTGGTCCTTTCTCCCCCTTTTTGTTATCATCAAGTTGAGTAGAGGAGGAGGTTTGAGCAGCCACCAGTTTCTGATGTAAATCTGTCTGTTGGGCTTGATGAAGATGAATAGCTGTTAGAGATGCTTCCATAGCTGACATTCTTGTATTCAAAGCATCTATCTTTGTTGCAATATCAGAATTTTTCCTTAGTTGCTTCTTGATGTCAAGCATTGTGGCTTCTGGAAGCTTAGAATCCATTTTGTCTGAAATGGCCTTCTTTATCTCATCAATATCACCCTTCATGATGTTAACATCTCTAGCTTGTTGGAAGCCTTGAATCTGTTGCAGTTGCAAGTAAGCAAGATGTGCTTGAAGGAGCTTCTTGGTGTTGGCATTTGTAGAGGTTTGAAGAGCAGTATTTGTCTAATTGATTAGTTGAATCAGGGTTATCTTGAAGTAGTGCTCATCATAGTGTTTTGAAAATGCCCATTATGGCAATCCTGATCTTTAACTTGAACCTACTTCTCCCCCTATGTCCAATGCCTCTTCTTCACTGTCTCCACCTTTATCACCAAAGAAATCTGCTGAACCACCAGTCTCATAATCCATATCACCAGCTGTAGAAGGCAAAGCTGTGATGGCATCCTTAGCTCTTAGCATTGACTGAGTGGTATGAACTACATTGAGCATCCTTTCTGTATTGTCATTGCCCTTTTCAGCTAGAAGTTGATAAGCTGGAACAGGGTGAGTAAATGCCTCAGCATCAAGGGAGGTGGAATCTATAACAGCTTGAGGTTGCTGAGATAGTCCCTCCCTGTCTGCATCATGGACATTCATTAACTCACTAGCAATGACATCCATCCTTATAGCTCCTGTACCTGCATTTCTCTCGTGTTCTCTCTTTTATTGCATCAGGGTCTCACCCTGGCTCCCCACCCTCACACCCTCACCTTCACCATCTAAGGTGGGACTCCTCTCACTTTCTTTTGCCATTCTCGAAGAAATGGATTGCATATTTTCACTCTTTTGCTCTCTTTTTTCATGGGAGCAACCCAGACTCTCACTCAAGCACTCTCTGTCCTCAATCCTAAGAGTGACTGTACAACCACTTATTCTTCTGCACTAGAAATAAATGAAGTTTGAAACTGTGCAGAGATACTCGACAGATGAGTAATATCCATCGGGTTAGTGGTTTTGTTATCCGATGAATAACTGCTGCTAAGCTTAACCGTCGGGATACAATCACTACTCGACGGATGAGCAATATCCATCGAGAGAGTAGAAGTGAATGAACTTGGAATAGAAACTATTGTGGACTCTGTGTTAATTGATGATATTTTGGGCACAGATGATTCAACAGTTCCTGAAAGAATTGGCAAGTGAGCCAACAAATCATCTAAAAGATAATGCTCACTTGCATTAGATTTTGGGTTCCCCAACAAAGTTAAAGAAGGGGAATCAGGAATTGATGTGTTGATCATATCCACATCCAGAGAGTTTGTGCGAGAATTTGGAGTGTGAGGTGCTTCTATTACTAGAGATTTTGGCTGTTACTCCACATTTATTGGAGCCACATCAAGCTGAATTTGAGAAGGTACAGTGACTATGTCTTTAGCACCAGTTTGCACAGTGTGTGTACCCTGTGCATCCCCAAGGGTTTTGGATTTCTTCTTTCTGGCATAAGTTTGGGGTGAGCTTGTATCCCTTACCCTCTTGGCCTGTGCTCTTGGTCGAGAGCTTTGTTCAATAGTTACATCATTTTGGGAGGATGCAACTAGAAGCGAGCTTTTAATACTTTTTAAGCACTGCAGTTTGTTGGGAAACTGCAGTGTGGCTAGGCTGGGAACCACTCAACTCTCCATCCTTATCCTTAGGTTTTCTTTTATGTTCGCCCTTTCCCTCACCTACCTTTCCCACCTTCACACTCCCCTCTTTGGTTTTAGTGGATTTTGCAACTGGCATCTTTTGAGAGATACCAGATGGGGCTTTCTTTAATTTGGATTTTGAAATTGTTGTTGGTTTGGTAGCTTGGGTAGGCAACTGCTGGGTCATTGACACAGTTTCCATAGCTACACTAGAACTCAAAGAAACTAGTGAGGTTGGAATAGTAGTAGGGACAGATGAACTTACCTCACTTACCTTAGGTGCATCCATTACAGGGAAATAGAAAAGTGGCACTTCTCTGTGACGATTTGACCTGTTCAAATCTGCAATGATTCTTCTCTCTTGAACCCAACAATCTAATTTGTTGTTAGGGTTCTCAAGCACAATTCCCTCAGAGAGGTGGTTAGCTAACATCATAAAGAATCTAGCATAGTAAACATTTTTGCCTCTCTTATTTAGCTCTCCTAATTTAAAACCCAACTCAAATAGAACAAGGTCACTAAAATTAAAGTACCTATCTGTAACTAGCATGTAGAGCATGGAAATATTAACATAATCAAAATTACTGATTTTCCCAGAAAAGACCTTGGTCACTATATCACACATGAAACTCCATTCCTTCCTAAGTCCCAATCTCCTAATGTCACTCAACTTAGAGGTAGAAAGAGCATAGATCATGAAATTAAGCATATTAACTATATCAGTGTCTGTGTGTAGTGAGGTCACATTATTGTCAGGAATTTTGAAACATGCTTTGATAACATCACTATTAATACAGAATTCCTTACCTTTAATAGTGAGTGTGATGGTCTTATCTCTTGAGTTGTATGTAGCCGTGGTCCACATTTTTTCAACAACTTCACAAAAGATAGTAGGTGATTCCAGCATGGCATAGCTAAGCTTGCAGTTCTTCACAAAATCCATCATTTTGTGGTAGTCACCAGATTGCTGAATCCCCTTGTTTATTAAAGCTGTGAAGTTGTTCTTCTCATAAATGAACCCAGTTTGAGACATAATCTTGACAACATGCGCCATTGTTAGAGAATAAGAGCTTGCAGAGAGAGAGAGAGTAAGTGCTTTGAAGGAGAAAGAAATTGAAGAAGATGATTTGAGAATGATAAAAGAAAAGTAATGGAAATGAATTTACCTTTTATACTATCTCAAAAAATAACTGTCAAAAAAATAATAAAGTAAAATAAAGTAACCAATGAAAATTGCCCAAAATAGTCGTTTAAAAATAAACTGTAAAAATTCCACCCATTATTCGTCGTGTTATGCTTACAAACTATAAGTATACTCGATGGATAATGTTCAGGAAATCAACGGCTAAGATTAAGACAATTCGACGGATGAGGATAAACTGTTATCCGTCGAGTTATAAAATATTCCAGAAAAATAATTGATTTTTATTAGCTGATGGTATTCCGACAATTCTTCATTTCCTATGTATTATAAGATGATTTTGATTAGTAGGGTGATATTGTAGCTTGTTGTTGTGATTAGAGTTTGGGATTTGAAATGGTAGTGAAATGGAATGGTAAATGTTGTTGTTTTGATTAAAAGAACTTAAGTATGGTTAAAGTTAAGCTTAGGCATAAGTATGAATGTTAAAATTGAATTGGTTGGGGTTGTTATGATGTGATAAGGATGGATGTTGGTTGTATGTTGGATTTGAGGTTGAATTGGGATGGTTTTGAATGGTTTAAAATTTGGAAATCGCGTAAACATAGCCGTCGTAACGTCCGATTTTCTTTAGACTGTTTTTGTGCATAACATTAGGACCCGAGAACCCCCTGCTAGATTATGACCACTGCCATGTTTAGATAGCTCATGTTACGAGCTTCGTTTTGATATGTAGTTCGTTCGATTTTGATGCACGGTTTAGGAGAAACGACCGTTTCAAGTAACGGCGTTTCGCGAACGAAACTTTTCCCCTCGCCTTACTTTGAAACATAGGTTAAAGACCAAAAAGGGTTAATTAATGTATGAAACATTTATGGTAAGTGTGTTGGGCAATTGGTAAGACACTCGCGAAGGAATCGCCTTAGAACTCGTAAAGGTTAAATTACAAAAAATGGTGGAGCCAAGGGTACTCGAGTGACTTAAGAAAATCAGTAAGCGCAAAACAAGCGTTAGAGTCTAAGTTAGTTAAAGTATAGATTTACAAGTGACTTTGATTTAATTCCAACTTACTTGTTGTTTATAGGTTACCAGACTCGTCCCGAGCCATTCGTAACCCCCAGTTGCTCAGGCAAGTTTTCTACCCGTTATAACTGTTGTGGTGATGAATATATGTATTTGCATTATCTTGCGATAGATGCATGTTGGTTAATTAGCAAATGTTGTTATATATTGAAGCATGCTGCTATGGTATATATATATATATGCATGCCTGTTTCGCATTCTTTCCATATATATATATCTGTTGATTCAGTTGATAATACCTATGCTAGAAATAAGCAAGTAGTTGCGTATACCCTTAGTATAGGGGATAAAAGGTGAACATATTTCTAAACCGGGAGTCGATGTTCCCGAGTATATTATATATATATATATGTATATAGTTTTTAAAACTATGGATCGAATAAGGTTTATTCGATACCTTTATTTTACTTAATTGAATATTAATTTGAGTATTCATTCGAGGGCTTATGACTCAGTTTATTTTATTATTTGAATATTATTTGAATATTCATTCGAGGGCTTATGACTCAGTTTATATTGTTTAATGAATATTTTTGAATATTCATTTGAGGATCTATGACTCCGATTATTTGCTGAGATTTGTTCTTTATTTTATTAAAGAATAAGGTGTAAATAATCAAACTTATTTTCGATTATTCAAATAAAGATAGTACTTTCATATAAGTATATCTTTGGTTATTTAATACTCGTTTCAAGTATAAGTTTTAATACTTTTACTTCAATTATTTTTATAAAGATTATTCTTTATGGGAATATTATTTATATAATAATATTCAGTCATTTTCTAAATATTCTGGGGACTGATTTACTTCATTAAATCAGCTTTACTCCAAACACGCTATAAAGTGTTTTCGAGTCTTCAAAATGATTTTTAAAAGTTAGAGCGGATCCCAAAACTCATTTTTTTTAAGATCCTCCTTTCGAAGGGGATTTAAATACTCGCTCAAAACCTGAGGGATCCGGCTCTGTGGTGTGTTTTATATTCGCAACGAGGTTGCTGTTTTGATAAATGAATTGATTACTTACCCAACACTCGGGAAGTAAAATTCTTGGAACAAGTTAATCCATTAACAGGCATCGCCTGGGAAATATCGGTGAGTTCTCCTTTCCAAATAGATAAGACTTCTTGGTGGAGCCGTATCAATAAGTTTCTACTTGGGGAAAGTGGGGACGAACTTTACGTTTCAGAGTCATGGATTTCATCTGAACTAGGAGTGGCGTAAGTGGCCGAGTAGCGCTGGCCCAGCCTTATTATATTGGCCCAAATGGCCTGGAAGTTCCGCTAAGGCGGTCCATTCCTTAGGAGTTCAGTGTTCGGTTGACAAGTAAATCCGACAGGTTCTCCTCTACATGTAGAAAATGGTGGGGTTGTACTACTACGACTGATCATCGTAAGTGGTCTTCCTGGCGCGGAAAACTCCCGTAATGAGTTCATCATCCAATTGGATAATTTCTGCAACACTACCCAGAGCACTTCGATAGAAAGGCTACGGTTGGGCGATTATTGAGTGTTGGCAGGGTCAAGTTTTCAAAATGATGTTTACATCAAATGAAGTATCTCGTAACTTCATTTTATTTTGATAATATTTTAAAGATTTAATCTATTCAAATCTTGTCTTATAGTCTCATCTATGTGATGAACTTTTGAAGCTAATTATAACTTGAACGGTGGTAGTTTAAGTAGTATTTGGGAAAGATATAAGTATATTGGGGTATCTTGTAACTTCATCTTTTAAACTTATATCTAATTAATAATTGTCTTATGAATGACAAAGATTTTCAGAAAAACGTTGAGACAAGGTTAGATATATGAGATCACCTTGCAACGATATTTTTTTTATACATTTATACACTGGGACTTTGTGTATATTATGCATGGAAGAGGACTTCCAATATTTTGAAAAGTATATATGTATATATATATATATACTGAATATTTTGCGACTTCATCGCATTAAGATATCAACTTGGTTCATTTCTTTTGACCAAGACTTTCATGAGTACTAAGAGAAGGCTCATATACTATTAATCATTATACATATTATTTTGGTGGGCTTGCTGCTCACCCTTGCTTTCTTCTTTCATCACACAACAACAGATAGAAAGGATGAACAGGACCAAACTCCCGATTCGCAAGCGATTAGGAGACGTTCTGCAGTTTTCTAGAAGCATTGATGCCGCCGTAGCTGAGGTAGGAGCTACCAATAGGCTAGGCTTTCAACTTCTAATGTACCAGATTTATGTATATTTATGAATTGTAATAATGGCAAAGAAATGTAAATTTATTCAGAAAACCTTTTAAGGTGTATTGGCAGATAATTGTGGAATAAAATGACTTGTGGTTATTTTTGGATGTTCATCTCTGAGACTATAACGTGTGGTGTGTGTGTTTATTGTGGGGTCACAGTACAGAGTAGTTGAGTAATTATTAAGATTGGGTGTTATTAAGGGAAATGGAACTCGTGACAACCCGGATCCCCGACCCCGGATTTGGGGGTGTTACATCTCTTCTTACATTTATCTCGATCTTCTCTTCCTTCAATCAACCACTTTCCTTATCTGAACGTTTCCTTTAAGTCCTGATATTATCTTCTGATAAATATCTCCTGAACCTTAAGTACTGATGACTTAAGTTCTGACTTCAGTATAAGTGCTGATTTCCAGTTAAGTATTGATTTGTCCTGTTTAAGTAAGATCTGAAAACTAAACACAAATCATTAGACATGACATTATCAAATATATCTAACATTAAGCTATTCAACCCCCCTTCTAACTTAAAATATCCCTCTTACGGGACCTTACAATTGGTATCAGAGCGGTGCTTTTTAATGTGTTTGTTAAGTGATTTGCATATTTACAGGCATAACAAAAAGTGATTTAGAATGGCGTATATTAATCCCATTGGATGTGGTGAAGGACTATCTAGCTCACGACCTCCTCTATTTGATGGCACCAACTTTGTAACATAGAAAATGAGGTTTCGCATTTATGCTAGATTTCAAGGAGTCAAAGTTTGGATGGCTATCGAAGATGGTTTTCGCATTCCTACTAAAACTATCGATGACATCATCGTCGAAAAGAAGGTTAATGAATATAACTTAGAGGAAGTGTTATTCCCAGTGAACTAACAATGAGATTTACAGAAGGGGGGTTGAATGTAAATCTCAAAACTTTTTCAAGTTTTGAGCAGTTTCTAGGCTATGTGTTTTGATGAACAAGTGTGTGTGAATTGCTTTGAACTAATGCAGACAGATATATATTCAAACACAAATGTAAAGAACACAACAGACTTAAAAACTTTTCTGGTGGATTTGTTGTTCCACCAGAGATGTGTTATTTCAGAAAATCTGTGATTCAAAGAATTAAATCACAGCTGCTTACTAGTACAAACTAGATGATTTTCTCTCTGGATTTTTCTAAACAGCTCTGGAAAATTCACCATCTAATTACTAGCTGCTACTTGGTTTATATATCACCAAGTTTACTAGTGAAGACAAAACTGTAAAATACAATTAAAAGATTCTTCACATGTTTCTTCTTCATTTCTCTATCCAATGCAATTTAGGTTTAGTTGTGAATCTTTGAATACTTCCTTGTTTGCACCAGAATGGAAATGCTGCATTTTCTTGATTCCTCCTAGAGGCTGCCACATTCCAGTTTGTCTCTGTCAACCCATGTGCCTCTGTCAGCTTATGAATTGTCACTATCAACTGCTATTGAACTAAGCATTCGTTAAAGCTTTCATCCGTTGATGACTTTATCCGTTGAAGCTTTATCCGTTGATGCATTAGCAGTTGAAGCTTTATCCGTTGAAGCACTCATCCGTTGATGGATGTTATCCATTGTAGCTTTAGAGACATCCATTGAAGCTTTGTTTCTTATCCGTTGAAGGCCTTTAATATCAGTTGATACTACTTCACTTATACAAAATTACAAGGCATAAAATATTTACACTTAGCCCTCCTATTTGCATATCCACTAGTAGTCAACATGACTGATAATTTCCCACAACATCTAAGAATTACAACTTAAATACAGAGAATGAAATGTGCTACAATACTAAACTTATTTCTAAGTAAAGCTACTCCTTCAACGGATAACCAAAATGGTCTTATCCGTTGAGGCTACAAACACTAGATTTCTACTTAAGTGTTTTGTTTAACTTATCATCAAACTAATACACATATTCCTAACAATCTCCCCCTATTTATGTCTACTAGAACTGTAGGCATAAATTTGGGTTTAACTTGATGATAACAAAACACTTGACAAACATATGAACTGAAAGAAAGTTGAAATTCAAAAGTGCTACAAAAATGTGTATACTGAGATAGAATTGAAGAATTACATTGTTTCCAAGGGTGCTCCTTTAGCCTGAGCAGATTAATTCCTTTTTCTTTGATCCCTTATTTTCTTCCCTAGCCTCCTGTCATTCTCCTCTATTTGGAGTTGGAGTTGTCTGTAGAATTCAGCTTCATCTTCTTTATTGATGTCCAACTTAGATTGCTTATCTTTGAGAGTTTCATTACTGGTAATCTTGAGCTGATCTTCAAGTCTGAAAAATCTTCTGACTCCTTTATTGTTTCTGAACTCCATCAGCCAATGAGGTGATTTATGAACTATAATTCCTCTCTCTGGGATGAGTAATGTTCTAGGCAAGGCATTGGGCTCCCACCAAGTTTTCCTTATGCTGGCAATCTTATTGAGAATCTCAGTTTTGGCAGTCCTGGTAAAGCCAGAATCCCTTTTTATAGCTGAGTAGACTCTAACCAAGGTAGAGTAGCCTTCATTCAGAATTCTGTAAAGAGGCCAAGTCCTTTCCCCACTTCCTTTATATTTGAACACTAGTCTTTCTGGAAGCTGTCTGTAGGCATCTATTCTCCTTACTTCCTGCAGCTCATCCAGATAGAGTTCAATGTCTGTAAATTCCTTTATGTCACAAATGTGAACATAATCATCCTTTGAGGCTTGTGGCATAGGCTTAGGCTTCGGAGTGAATTTGATTGAGGTTAGAGGAGGTGTTGATTTGATTTTTCTTTTCTGTTTCTTTGATGGTGGAGAAGTGGTTAAGAAAGTGGGCAATTTGATGGTGTCCCAATCAATTGGTTCCTTCTTAGGAGTAATTGTTTCACCATGGATGTTTATGAAGGGGTCAGGCACAATGGGTTCAGGAATAGAAGGTAGTGGTTTGGATTTTGATTGGGTTTCTTTAGTTTCATCTACAATCTTCCTTTTTGCATTGGCCTTCTTTCTATTCCCTTTCTGCCATTCCTTTCTTTCCTTGCTTCTTTCTTCCACATCATCATTAAGCATGTCCCCTATACCTACATCTTCACCCTTGTCTTCAATTTCTTTCTTTTCTTCAGCTTGACTTGACTTTAGCTGTTTTTCAAGCTTTGCTTGTGCTCTTTTGTCAGCCTTTAGTTTCTTAGCTTCTTCCGTCAACCTTTTGGCTTCTTCCCTCTTGGCTATTGAGAATTTGGGATGTCCTTGTATTACACAGATACTCTTTCCCTCTCTAAAGATAATAGCCATGTTCATTCTTTCAACCACATCCTTGGTCTCCTTGTGCTTCATGATATTACCACCCAAAACCTTGTCTTCATCAGGCTTTGGAAGAGGAAAATCCACTCCTTTCAACTGAGCAAGGCTTAGAGGGTTCTTTGTAGAGTCCTTATTGGATCTGTTGTTGGGCTTGAGAACCATAGGTTTGAGATTCTTGGAAGAAGTCTCTCCAACCTTATTCCTCCTTACTGGCTTGACCTCCATAATGATTGGCTCCACCTTTGTGCTATACTTCACAGATTGTGATTTTGAAGTTGTAGAACCAAAAATTTGTTGCATCCTTTCATCAATTTTCCTCCTTTGCTCTTTGACTTTCATCTCAGCTGATGCTATCTGGATTAGATCAATTCCATCAAGCTTTCCTTTGATTTGAAGTGTTGGAGAAGTGGTAATGGCAGGAACTAGCACTTTAGATATTTGAACTTTTGTTGATGACTCTCCTTCCCCTTCCCCTTTATTCTCCCCCTTTTTGTTATCATCAAGGATAGGGGTCAAGCCTTGTGCTTTTGCCAGCTGCAATAGTAGAGTTGTCTGAGATTGTTAATTTTGAAGAATGGTGACCACAGAGTTTTTCAATGACTTGAAATCTGTTTTCCAACTTGGTCAGCCTCTTGTCAGCATCAGATTCTCTCCTCAATCTCAGCAACAAATCTTGCATTGTACCATAAGGCATGACTGAATCCAACTTCTCAGAATTGTAGGATTTCAGATCAGCAATATCCTGTTTGAGTTCATCTACACTCAAATTCTGTCTGATGTGCTGCAACTGCAATAGATGCAGAGAGTCTAGATGAGCTTGAAGAATAGCCTTGGTACCAGCATCTGTAGTCTCCTGAAGGGCCTTTTGAATAGCCATAACTTGCTTGATCAAAGCTACACCAAACTGCCCTGGTGTAGATTTCTTTATCCATGCCCATTCAGGTAAATCTGGAACAGAACTTGGGCCTGCATCTCCCCCTAAGTTCATGCTCCCATCCAAAGAAATAGAGTCATCATCATTAGAATTTACTTCAAATTCATCAGATGGCTCACCAGCTTGAGAAGGCATCCTATTAACAGCAGCTTTATCTCTTTGAAGAGATTCTGAAGTGTGCACTATGTTCAAAGTCTACTCTGCTTCCACATTGCCCTGAGCAGCCAACAGTTGATAGGCTGAAACGGGATGAGTAAAAGTGTCAGCATCCAAGGAAATGTTATGAATTTCAGCTTTGTAATGTTGCTGAAATTGTTTTTCCTTTTCAGCATTATCCACAATCATTGACTCACTAGCAATGGCTGGATCCACCCTTATAGCTTTTGTACATGCTTTTCTCTCATTTTCTCTATATTCTTGCATCAGGGGCTCCCCCTGGCTCACACACACCCTCACACTCTCACTCTCACCTACTAAGGTGGCACTCCCCTCACTCACTTTTGCCATGCTGGAAGAAATAGCATGCATAGTTTGACTCTCAACCTCTCCTTTTGCCTGGGAGCAACCCAGCCTCTCACTTAAATTATCACTCCCTTCCCTCAATCCTAGAAGTGATTGTACAGTAACCATGTCTTCTACATTTGGAATTGATTCAGTTATATGTGTAGAGACCATCAACGGATAGGGAGTATCCGTTGAAGTGGAAACTGATGATATCAACGGATAACTGCTGTTAAGCTTATCCGTCGAAGAACAACCACTTGTCAACGGATGAGAGATATCCATTGAAGAAGGAAAAGATGTAGATATTGAAAGTGACATAATTGTTGAATATGTGTGAACTGATTTTAAGTGAGGTGATACAGATTCATCAACTAAGTCTTAAAGAATTGGCTGATGATCCAACAAATCATCTAAAAGATGATGATCACCAGGATTTGAGTGGGGCTCCTCCCTGAGTTTTAAAGAAGGAGAATCAGGAATTGATGTGAATATCATATCCACATCTAGAGATGGTGATGGAGAGTTTGGTGATTGATGTGTGTCTATAATGAGAGAATGGGGCTGTGACTCCACATTTGCTGGAGCCACATCAAGCTGAATTTGAGAAGACAAAGATACATGTGGATGTATCTGTGCAGTGTGTGCCCCCTGTGTTGAAACTAGGGTTTTAGCCTTCTTTCTTCTTGAAAAGGCTTTGATAGGTGAATGTGTGGCTTCGGTATCCCTCCCTCTTTTGTTCTGTATCCCTGGTTGAGGACTATTTTCAATAGCTGCATCCTTTTGGGAGGATGCAACTAGGGATGTGTTTGACTCCTTTTGAACCACCACAGTCTTTTGAGAAACTGTGGCTTGGCTGGCTAGGGTACCACTCACCTCTCCCACCTTATCCTGGGGGGTTTCTTAATGTTCACCCCTCCCCTCACCACTCACACCCTATTCACTCCCTTCAGGGTTTATGGTAGTTGTTACAACTGTTGTCTTTTGAGAAACAACAGAGGTGGTTTTCTTTGACTTGTGTTTTGGAATTTTAGGTTTGGTGGCTTTGGTAGGAATCTGTTGGGACAAAGACACATATTCCATTGCCACTCTAGAAGGCAAAGAAATAATGGGGTTGGAAGAGGTAGGAGTTACAGAAGTATTTACCTCACTTACCTGAGGTGCATTCATTATTGGCAAATATACCAATGGCACCTGGATGTTGAGGTTAATTCTCAAAAGGTCTGCAAGGACCCTTTTCTCTTGTGCCTAGCATTTGAGTTTATTGTTCTCATTAGTTATGACCAAACCTTCAGCAACATGGTTAGCCGATAACATAAAGAATCTAGCATAGTAGATGTTATGAAGTCTATTAGCTTTATTACCTAACCTGGAACCTAATTCTAGCATGACATAGTTGCTAAAATTAAAGTACCTATCAGAAACTAGCATATAGAGCATATTAACAAGAGATGAAGTTATGGCATCAAAATTGCTAATCTTCCTAGAGAAAACCTTGATAAAGGCATCTCCAAGAAAACTCCATTCTTTCCTAAGGCCCTTTCTTCTAATGCTCCCTAAACTAGCAGAATCAAAAGAATAGCCTATGGAATCTAACATAGCAGATACATCATTATCAGTGTATGGTGTCATGGCATTATTCTCAGGTAACTTAAAGCAAGACTGTATATCATCACAGTTAATACAGTAATCCTTACCTTTGAGAGAGAAAGCAATGGTCATATCTGTGGAGTTGAACTCTGCAGTTGTCCAAATCTCCTCAATTACCTCACAATAGATAGTTGGGGCTTCCAGCATTGCATAGCTTAGTTTGCAGTTCTTGATGAAGTCCATCATCTTGTGATAATCTGAGTGGGCTTCATTCTTTTCTACCAAGGCTATGAAATTTTTCTTTTCATAAACAAAGCCAGACTGAGACATAATCTTGACTACTGGTGCCATTGTTGTGAGTAGAGGTTGTAGAGAAAAGATTGAGAGTTTTGGGAGAGAAAGAGAGTAAAAATTGCAAGAAAGTGTAAAGTGAAAATAAGAATTCAATGGGCTTTTATACTTACTCGAATTAAAATGTAAATAAAATGATTAAATAATACTTTTAAGTAAATTACAGTCGTTTGAGAATAAAGAAAACTGTAAAAATTCTGAAAACTGCTTTTAATACAAATACATACAACTGTGTATATATGTATCAACGGTTAAGTAAACGAATCAACGGCTGTGACTCACTTAAAGTAACTGATGTGACACTTCAACGGATGAGGTAAATAGTTATCCGTTGAAGATTAACACTATTTTATCCGTTGAAGGATAAAATTACCAGAAATGTATTTATCTTCCAACGGATAATGAACATCCGTTGATAGAACAATTTTGGCTTTCAACGGATAGGGAATATCCATTGATAGAATAATCTTTACTTAAAGCCAACTTTGTTCTTACAACAAATTCATTTCAAGCTCCAAAGCAGATTATAATGAGGACATGAATTTATGAATAATTAAGCATACCTAGCTCACTTACTAATCTTGTGAATGTTGATTCATCAAGTGGCTTGGTAAATATGTCTGCAATATGCTTTTCACTTGGAACAAAATGAAGTTCCACTATACCTTTCATCACATGTTCCCTTATGAAGTGGTACTTGATGTCAATGTGCTTGGTTCTTGAGTGCTGCACTGGATTTTCAGTAATGGCAATGGCACTTGTGTTGTCACAAAATATAGGAATTTTGTCAACAGTTAGACCATAGTCAAATAGTTGATTCCTCATCCACAGTATCTGTGCACAACAACTACCAACAGCAATGTACTCAGCTTCAGCTGTTGATGTTGAAACATAATTTTGCTTCTTGCTGAACCATGACACAAGCTTATTCCCTAGAAATTGACAGGTGCCAGTTGTGCTTTTCTTGTCTATTTTGCAACCTGCATAATCTGCATCTGAGTAGCCAATTAGATCAAAACCAGATTCTCTAGGGTACCAAATTCCTAGATTTGGAGTCCCTTTGAGATATCTGAAAATCCTTTTAATAGCTACTAAGTGAGATTCTTTAGGGTCAGCTTGAAATCTAGCACAGAGACATGTAGAAAATATTATATCAGGTCTACTAGCAGTTAAATATAAAAGTGAGCCAACCACGCCTCTATAACTTGAAATGTCTACAGACTTCTCAGCCTTGTTTAGTTCAAGTTTGGTGGCAGTGGCCATGGGAGTTTTTGCAGATGAACAATCCATTAAGTCAAACTTCTTTAAAAGGTCATAAATATATTTAGTTTGACAACCACTAATTTGTTTAACTTGTAAACCAAGAAAATAAGTTAGCTCTCCCATCATGCTTATTTCATATTTAATTTGTATTAACTTAGCAAACTTTTTACAAAGCTTATCATCTGTAGAACCAAATATAATATCATCTACATAAATTTGAACAAGTATTGTAGAGCCATTAACATTTCTAAAGAAAAGAGTTTTGTCAACAGTACCTCTTGTGAAGTGATTATCTAGAAGAAATTTTGACAAAGTCTCATACCAGGCTCTAGGTGCTTTCTTTAGTCCATAGAGTGCTTTCAACAGATAATACACATAGTCTGGAAAATTTGGATCTTCAAATCCTGGAGGTTGGCTTACATAAACTTCTTCCTCCAATTCCCCATTCAGAAATGCACTCTTGACATCCATTTGATAGACCTTGAAATTGGCATGGGCTGCATAGGCTAGAAAGATTCTGATGGCTTCATGTCTGGCAACTGGAGCAAATGTCTCATCAAAATCTATTCCCTCTAGTTGAGAATAGCCCTTAGCAACAAATCTGGCTTTATTCCTTATGACAATGCCATTTTCATCCATCTTGTTTCTGAATACCCATTTTGTGTCAATAGCTCTTGTTCTTTGGCTTGGGTACCAGCTTCCATACTTTGTTCCTTTCAAATTGGTTTAGCTCCTCTTGCATTGCTAAAATCCAATCTGGATCCAATAGAGCTTCTTCCACTCTCTAGGTTCCTCCTGTGATAGAAAGCTACTATACAGACATTCATCTTGAGTAGCCCTTCTAGTTTGCACTTTAGATGTAACATCACCAATGATCAGTTCAAAAGGGTGATTCTTGGTCCATTTCCTTTGAGGTGGTAGATTAGCTCTAGATGAGGTTGCCTCAGTATTGTCATGATGTGAGATAGAGTGTTGATTGGTTGAAACTCCCCCTGAGTTGCTGATCCTTTGAAAGGAATTGGGAGTTCTATTAACTGATGAAGTGAAATGATTATCCGTTGACAAACTGTGATCAACGGATGCTTTATTATGAACTTTAACAGATGATGCACTTTGTCTTTCACCGGATGCTGCATTGCTTCTATCAACGGAAGCTGAATTATGACTTTCAACGGATGCAGCATTCTGTGCATTATCCAAAGGCAGATTTTGAATTCTTTTCGAGGTGCCTTCTCCATCATTCTCATCTTCACTATCATCACAATATATCTCAATGTTGTCAAATTTGAGTCCTTCATGATGTCCCTCATCTGTTAGTCCATCAATCTTTTTATCATCAAACACAACATGCACAGATTCCTTGACAATGTTGGTTCTTAGATTGTAGACCCTATATGATTTTCCAGCAGAATAACCAACAAATATTCCTTCATCAGCCTTTGCATCAAACTTCCCTTTGTGATCAGGTTGATTCCTTAGAATGTAGCATTTGCAACCAAAGACATGCAGAAAGTTTAAAGTTGGTTTTCTTCTCTTGAACAATTGATAGGGAGTCATGCCTTTTGCCTGATTAATTAGAAAAATATTCTGAGTGTAACATGTGAAAGGAATATGTCCTAAGTCCAATCATGTATTAGGATTTAGGAATAACTTTTATGTAATCTGTTTTGATTTCATTGATATTAATAAAGACTTGTTTTGCTTTTATTACGGGCTTTATCTATTTAAGTGTTTAAATAAGATATACCATAGTTTAGAGTAAAGCTTTTTATGGATTATGATGAGATCATAATAGTGAGACCTAAAAAGATGATAACTCTAAACTTAAATAGTTCCTGGTCGTAGGATTACTAACTGGTAATTAATAATCCGCAAAGATCGGTACATACTATGCTTGCTTCATTATGAAGGATGTCTGTTCTCATAGACATTTGTGTGGTGACACTATAGCTAGTATGTAGGTGCTTATTATAGAATAAGTTCACTGAACATGACTCGCCCAGCTAAACAACTGATGGAGTTCACTCACGTGTCAGCAGTTGTTCGCTTAGTGATAGTTGTACAAGTATCCTTAGACTTGAGGTCATCATAGTCATCTTGTGTACACTGAACTATGCTTTGGTTTAGTTCTTAGTCTCCAGGGACAATTATTAGGGCTCTTCTGGATATAGGAATTTGTACACGAAGATAGTGTATGATCAATAAAGGATCTACCCCTTCCAGTGAAGGAAGCGAATGTTCAAGGCTGATCCACTTATGCTAGTTCAGGAATCTCTGGCCAGAGTGAATGAAATAGAAAGGAGTTTCTAATTTGCATAGAACTACGTATAGTAAATGGTAAGCAAGTGATTGAATTAGATAGGCTTGACACGAGATCCATGCCTTGTATTTAATCGGGATATTGTAGGGTAGAAGGAGTTTATTATACGGTAACTATTCACTGAATAGGTTCTTGTTATTCTAAGCAGTGAATTCATATTATCCGGATAGTCGCGATATGCTGAGAAGTATCCCTCACGATGTAGAATAAATGTGATTGATTAATTAATCATATTTAATAAATTAGAGAGTTTATATAAATAATGATAAAATAGTTTTATTATTATTTATTTCTACTACCGGCTTAATATTGAACCTAAAGGGTCACACCATAAAAAGAGAATGATTTAGTGGTGGATGAATTAATTAATAATGGCTAATAATTATTTATTTGTAAAATAAATAATTAATTGGCAAATTTAATAATTGATTAAATGAGATTTAATTGATTATAAATTAATTAAGAAACGTTCTTAATATTATTAATTAAGGATTTATTTTTGGAAATTAAATCAAGAGAGAGAATTATTTCTAAAGTGTTTAGAAAAAGGATTAATAATTAAAAGGTGTTTTAATTATTAATGAGAATAATAAATGGGATAATAATAATATTATTTATGGGAAAATTTCAGCTGAAAATTTTGCCTATAAATACACTATTATAGACCCTATTTTTATTCGAACCCAAGAACCCCAAAAACCCAAAAAGTTTGGAAAACCCAATTCTCTCCACCTCCTTCCTCCTCCTTAACATCGTTTTCTTGGTGGATACCGGTGGATTGCTTCACACTTGAGGAGCAACTGCTAAGGATCTCTGATCGTTGTCTCTGAATTATTTTAAAGGTTAGATTCGATCCCTCGAATTTTTTATTCATGATCTGCATGCTTTTATTTGGATTTTGTATGTGTAAAAGTGTTTTGCCATGCCCCCGCTGCGTTTAAAATCCAACAATGGTATCAGAGCATAGGTTGTATGCATATAGATCTGTGGTAAAAATTTCAAAATTTTATGTGCTTGTATGAATTAATTATGATTTTTACAAGTTATATTATGGATTAATTTTGTCTGATGAGAAATCGTTTCTCAGAATAATTTTCATTGTTGATCTGGGTTCTACAAGTGTTGTAGATCGTCTGGATATTTTTTTCATAATTTTATGATGTATAGATTTTTTATTATGAATTTTTGAAGTTCTTGTAATTAAATTCGTAATAAAATATAGATATATATATAATATGTTGTATATATATATTATGTCTGTTATCTGCTATTACCTGTGAAAAGCAAAGAAGACAGCAGAAGCTTTTGTCGGCTGTCAGGCGTTGTCAGGCACGCAGTTCGAGGAGGACGACGGCGGCTGAAAAAAAAAATAGGGGTGTAACGCATTCCGGGAATACGTTACACACCTGTGGCGCATTCACGGAATGCGTTACACCCTTTAATGGCTGAAAAGGGGTATAACGCATCACCGGAATGCGTTACAGGTATTGTAACGCGTTCCTGTAATGCGTTACAGCCCGTCTGTTGATTTTAAATTTGATTTTTTGGGAGTTTCGTAACTCCGTTTTGGGCGTGCAATATACCGTTGGATTCATTTTTTCGAGACGGATCTAATGGAGTGATCAATTTTAGTTTATATAAAAGTTTTGAACTATTTATATTTCCATGAAGTGTTTTAAAGCTGTTTTTGATTGTTTTAATTGATTTTAAATGCTTCATGTGATACATAGAGATGTATAATGCTTCGACTAATGTGCTAGATGATGTAAAACGCCTACCTTGATGTTTATTCATGTTGATATATGTGATATATGCTTAGTTTATCATGCGATGATAGATTTAGGTGAACTTAAATGAACATAAGGCGTTTGTTAGACAACCTAGTATATTGAAATTGTTTCATAACCTTAATAATAATATTATGAATACAATCATGAGATTCTTGTGTTTATGAAACACGTAATTGAATATGAATTTTCGATATGAGAGAAAGGATGATTCCGTCAATAACAGATTTCTATCTGTAAGAAAGGGTTATTAAGTGACGCCTCTTGACAATGCTCCACCCGATCTGGGAATCATCTGATTATTGATTTGAAATATTTAATTTAAAAGGAATAATTTCTTTATAATATGATTATGATTGTAACGTAATATAATCCCTCTAAAATTAAATAATATCAAGTAGTAATTGGCCAATGATACAACGGGCTTGTGTCGGTCATAGCCTTCAAACATGATAGAAAAGTAGTTCTTATTTTTGAATCATTGTCGGTTCGTGCTACAGCCGAGGGCTTTGATTTCGAAATAAGAAATACTTGTCTATTACATAGAGATGTGTACATTGAATAAGAATCTAAAGGTCGGTACGTGCTACAGCCGTGGGCCTTTGGGGACTGATTCAACTGTACAGAATGTTGGGTTAGACTTGACTTAGAATATTGAGTTTGTCATGCTACAGCCGAGACTCAATTATTCAAGAGGCTAAAGTTTGATTAGGGAATAACATGAGATGTAATTGACAAGAGTTGTCTGCCTATTGAACATTACATGGTGGTTCGTGCTACAGCCGGGGTCGTGTAATGGAATGTAGGATCCCTATTCTCACTAGCATTATAAATGCTCAATTTTTCACATAGGGGGTTGAATAAATTAAGAAAACTAGTGGGAGCCACTTATGAATAAAGACCCGATTCATATAGTGTTTTGAAATGAAATCGAATATTTGCTAAGTGTTGTTATGTGTTTATCATTTACAGATTTACTTTGTACGTTATATCTTCTGCACTATCACTCAGGAGCATACTAGATGCTCACAAATTGACTGGTCCTAATTATGCTGACTGGCTTCGAAACTTGAGAATTGGTCTCAGGATTGAGAAGCTGGAATACGTGATTGACTCACCTAAGCCTACTGAACCTGCTAGTGATGCACATAATGATGAACATGTTGTGTATCGTAAGTGGATAGATGATGCAAATGTTGCTCAATGCATCATGCTAGCTTCCATGAACATTGAGCTACAGAAGCAACATGAGCATATGGATGCTCACACTATCCTCATGCATCTGCAAGAGTTGTATGATGTGGCGGGGAGGACAACTCGATATGAGATATTGAAGGAGTTGTTCGGTTGTAGGATGTCTGAGGGATCATCTGTGAATGACCATGTACTTAAGATGATCAATTTGATTGAACGTCTTGGACAACTTGGTTTTGCCATGGATGGGGAGCTGAGCCAAGACTTGGTCTTGCAATCGCTTCCGAGTTCATTCTCGCAGTTTGTTGTGAACTTTCACATGAATAAGTTGGATGTTAGCCTGCCTGAACTCCACAACATGTTGAAGACTGCGGAATCGAATTTTCCCCCAAAGAAGAGTTCTGTTCTTCTAATTGGTGAAGGTTCCAATCCTAAGAAAAGGAAGAGGAACTCTTCCAAGAAGAAGAAAGTAGGTGAGAAAACGCCGGTTCCACCAAAAGCTGAAGACCCCAAGAGCAAAGTTGTTTGCTTTCACTGTAACAAGGCGGGGCACTGGAAGAGGAAGTGCAAGGTTTACCTTGCAGAATTGAAGAAGAAGAAGGGTAGTGAGACTATTGCTTCTGATTCAGGTATGTTCATGATAGAAGTGAATATGTCATTTCTACTAGGGTATTAGATACCGCCTGTGGTTCTCATATCTGCAATTTGTTGCAGGGACCAAGGAGAAGTAGGACTCTTGAGGAAGAGGAGGTGATTCTACTGATGGAAATGGAGCAAGAGTTGCTGCTGTAGATGTAGAATCATTTCATTTACATAGGCCTACGGGCAAGACTATTGTTTGAAATAATTGTTATTTTGTTCCTTCGATTGTGAGGAATATTATTCCCATGTTAGACTTGGGTGGATTTTTCATTTATTATTGAGAATAATGAATGTTCTATTCTTAGAGATAATATTCTTTATGGACGTGGTACTTTAAATAATGGTCTGTATATATGTGACATAATTTACTTCAGATTGAACAAACTAATAAAAGAAAAGGGATGATGAAAATCTCACTTTATAGTGGCACTGCAGTCTCCATTTAGTGGACATGGAGAGAGGGCTGCAGATTTGCTAGGAATGGTACACACAGTTGTATGTGGACCAATGTCTACGCAAGCCATGGGTGGATTTTCATACTTCATTACGTTCATAGATGATAGATCTGGATTCAGATATGTGTTTGATGAAACACAAGTCTGAGGCCTTTGAAAAGTTCAAAGAGTATAAGTATGAAGTGGAGAAACAACCAAACATAGTATTATAACTCTTCGATCAGATCGAGGTGGTGAATACTTTAATGGAGTGTTTCTAGATTATCTCAAAGTAAATGGTATAGTCTCCTAGTGGACTCCTCCAGATTGGTATCTGAAAGGAGAAATCAAACTTTGTTAGACATAGTTCGGTCCATGATGAGCTATGCAAATCTTCCAGTATTCCTATGGGGTTATGCATTGGAAACCTCAGCATATTTACTGAATCAGGTGCCTTCCAAATCTGTTCCTCAAACTTCATATGAGATATGGAAAGTAAGGAAACCGAGTCTTAAACACGTTAAGATTTGGGGATGTCCAGCTTCTGTCAAGTAAGTTGACCCAGATAAGCTGGAATATCGATCCGTAAAATGTAGTTTTGTGGGATATCCTAAAGAGACTTTAGGGTATTACTTTTACAACGATCATCGGGTGTTTGTATCTAGACATGCTACCTTCTTGGAAAAGGAGTTTATCCTTGAAGGAAACAGTGGGAGCAAAATTGAACTTGATGAAGTTCAAGAAGCACAAACTACTACGGATCAAGTGGAAACACCTGTTCTGACTTAACAACCTTTTATGGAACAGCCCATTCATAGATCAGGGAGAGTGTCTCGCCAACTTGAGAGGTATTATGACCTTGTCATTGAGAATGACAATGAGTTGTCGATCATTGATGATGACGACCCTGTGACCTATAATAAGGCTATGAGTAGTGTTGACTCAGAGAAATGGCATAGTGCCATGAAATCCAGAATGGAATCTATGTATACGGTATACAAAAGATAGATTATAGCAGATGGCCAGGTGGAGACCTATAAGGCCAGGCTTGTGGCAAAAGGATTCAAACAAAGGCAATGGATTGACTTTGATGAAACCTTTTACCTGTAGCCCTGTTAAAATCAGTTCGGATTTTGCTTGCGATTGCTGCTTACTACGACTATGAAATCTAGCAGATGGCCAGATGGTTTTCTTTCCAAGGGAAATGAAAACCTAGTGTGTAAGCTGCTGTGAACCAAATGTGGTTTAAAGTAGGCTTCTCGAAAGATGGAACATTCGTTTTGATGAGACAATCAAAGAGTTTGATTTTATCAAAAAAAACAAAGATGAACCATGGGTCTACAAAAGGGTTAGTGAGAGCGCGGTAACATTTCTTGTATTGTATTGAATTAGAGTTGACACACATAACAACATAGCAGACCCACTCACAAAGCTACTTTATAAAAGTCACTTTGATCGTCATAAAGACAAGATGGGTATTATATACCAGAGTGATTAGCTTTAGTACAAGTGGGAGATTGAAAGGAATATGTCCTAAGTCCAATCATGTATTAGGATTTAGGAATAACTTTTATGTAATTTATTTTGATTTCATTGATATTAATAAAGACTTGTTTTGCTTTTATTACGGGCTTTATCTATTTAAGTGTTTAAATAAGATATACCATAGTTTAGAGTAAAGCTTTTTAAGGATTATGATGAGATCATAATAGTGAGACCTAAAAAGATGATAACTCTAAACTTAAATAGTTCCTGGTCATAGGATTACTAACTGGTAATTAATAATCCACAAAGATCGGTACATACTATGCTTGCTTCATTATGAAGGATGTCTGTTCTCATAGACATTTGTATGGTGACACTATAGCTAGTATGTAGGTGCTTATTATAGAATAAGTTCACTGAACATGACTCGCCCAGCTGAACAACTGATGGAGTTCACTCACGTGTCAGCAGTTGTTCGCTTAGTGATAGTTGTACAAGTATCCTTAGACTTGAGGTCATCATAGTCATCTTGTGTACACTGAACTATGCTTTGGTTTAGTTCTTAGTCTCCAGGGACAATTATTAGGGCTCTTCTGGGTATAGGAATTTGTACACGAAGATAGTGTATGATCAATAAATGATCTACCCCTTCCAGTGAAGGAAACGAATGTTCAAGGCTGATCCACTTATGCTAGTTCAGGAATCTCTGGCCAGAGTGAATGAAATTAGAAAGGAGTTTCTAATTTGCATAGAACTACGCATAGTAAATGGTAAGCAAGTGATTGAATTAGATAGGCTTGACACGAGATCCATACCTTGTATTTAATCGGGACATTGTAGGGTAGAAGGAGTTTATTGTACGGTAACTATTCACTGAATAGGTTCTTGGTATTCTAAGCAGTGAATTCATATTATCCGGATAGTCGCGATATGCTGAGAAGTATCCCTCACGATGTAGAATAAATGTGATTGATTAATTAATCATATTTAATAAATTAGAGAATTTATTTAAATAATGATAAAATAGTTTTATTATTATTTATTTCTACTACCGGCTTAATATTGACCCTACAGGGCCACACCATAAAAAGAGAATGATTTAATGGTGGAGGAATTAATTAATAATGGCTAATAATTATTTATTTGTGAAATAAATAATTAATTGGCAAATTTAATAATTGATTAAATGAGATTTAATTGATTATAAATTAATTAAGAAAAGTTCTTAATATTATTAATTAAGGATTTAATTTTTGGAAATTAAATCAAGAGAGAGAATTATTTCTAAAGTGTTTAGAAAAAG
The DNA here is from genome assembly GCF_009905375.1 of Apium graveolens. Classification (NCBI taxonomy): domain Eukaryota; kingdom Viridiplantae; phylum Streptophyta; class Magnoliopsida; order Apiales; family Apiaceae; genus Apium; species Apium graveolens. The sequence continues at coordinate 223,987,148 of NC_133648.1, forward strand.
GATTAATAATTAAAAGGTGTTTTAATTATTAATGAGAATAATAAATGGGATAATAATAATATTATTTATGGGAAAATTTCAGCTGAAAATTTTGCCTATAAATACACTATTATAGACCCTATTTTTATTCGAACCCAAGAACCCCAAAAACCCAAAAAGTTTGGAAAACCCAATTCTCTCCACCTCCTTCCTCCTCCTTAACATCGTTTTCTTGGTGGATACCGGTGGAGTGCTTCACAATTGAGGAGCAACTGCTAAGGATCTCTTGTCGTTGTCTCCAAATTATTTTAAAGGTTAGAATCGATCCCTCGAATTTTTATTCATGATCTGTATGCTTTTATTTGGATTTTGTATGTGTAAAAGTGTTTTGCCATGCCCCCGCTGTATTTAAAATCCAACAACATGCACAGTTAACAGCCTCAGCCCAAAAGTATGTTGGGAGCTTTGACTCTTCAAGCATTGTTCTTGCAGCTTCAATTAGTGATCTGTTCTTCCTTTCCACCACACCATTTTGTTGTAGAGTACTTGGAGCTGAGAACTCATGCATGATCCTATTTTCTTCACAGAACAACTTCATGATTGAATTCTTGAACTCAGTTCCATTGTCACTCCTGATATTCCTTACTTTGAAATCTGGATGATTGTTGACTTGCTTGATATGATTGATAATGATTTCACTAGCTTCATCCTTTGATCCAAGGAAGTAAGTCCATGAAAACTTTGAGAAAACATCTACAATCACTAGGCAATATCTTTTTCTTGAAATTGACAATACATTGACTGGTCCAAAGAGATCCATGTGTAGCAGTTGTAATGGTTCATCAATTGCAGATTCAAGCTTCTTACTGAATGATGCTTTCTTTTGCTTTCCTTTCTGACAAGCATCACACAGCCCATCCCTTGTGAATTCTACTAGAGGCATTCCTCTAACTAAGTCCTTTTTGACTAGATCATTCATTGTCTTGAAATTCAAATGAGACAGCTTCTTGTGCCATAGCCAACTTTCATCTGGACTTGCTTTGCTGAGAAGACAAGTAATTGATTCTGAATCTGTAGAGTTGAAGTCAGCTAAGTACACATTCCCTTTTCTAACTCCAGTTAGAACCACTTTCTTATCCTTCTTACTTGTGACAACACAGGCTTCAGAATTGAAGGAAACAGTATTCCCTTTGTCACATAGTTGACTGATGCTCAATAAATTGTGTTTGAGACCATCAACTAATGCAACGTCATCAATGATGACATTTTCTTTTGAAATCAAGCCATATCCCATAGTGAACCCTTTGCTGTCATCTCCAAAGGTTATGCTAGGGCCAGCTCTCTCCTTGAACTCTGTGAGCAGGGTGAAATCTCTTGTCATGTGTCTTGAACAACTGCGTCCAAGTACCATAGATTCCTTCTTTTTCCCTGCACACAACAAAATCAATCAAGTTGATTTTGGTACCCAAGTTTCCTTGGGTCCATCCTTGTTAGTCTTTTTCCTAGACTTCATTCCTCCTGCATCTTTTGACTTAGGTAACTTTGGGTCAGCCTTGGTCTCAGATGCAGTTGATTGAAGTGTAGGGTTAGTCACAAAATCATTTAGCACATTTGATTGAATTTGATAAGGCATAGATTGTGCAAACATATTATTCCACATAGGCATGTTGTATGGCATCTGAGGGATACTGAATGCAGTAAAATAAGGATTATTAACATATGTCATGTTTGCAAAATGTGCATGAGGATTCTGATGAGACATAAGAGATGACATAGAGATGTTAGGCATGGAGGGAGTTAAAGGCATGGGAGCATTCTTAACAGATTTGCAGTTATCAGATAGATGATTAACACTTTTACAATGCACACAGCTTTTTCTAGGAGCATACTTATCAGGTGTATAATTGTTGTGTTTGTTAATCCCTACCTTCCCATTTCTATTAGATTTTCTTTTAGTTTCCTTTTTATCCTCAACCAACTTAAGACTATTTTTCAACTGATCTAAAGTCATGTGTCCTATATTCACCTTACTGGCATCTTTGGATGTGCTAGCTCCTTCTTTGACAAAGTTCTTGAAAGTTGAACCAACCTTCTTATTGAGATTTTTCTTTTTAGAATCACTTGCCTGTTTTAATTGATGAGCCTTCAACGAATGCTCTTTTTCTTCCTTCAACGGATAACTTTCATCATCCGTTGATTCCACATCCGTTGACAATCCATCAACTAATTCTAACTCCTTTTTGTTTTTCTTCCAGGCATTCTCACAGAATGATTCAATTCCCTGAACCTTGACAATCTGAGCACTAACATCCCTAGATGTTTTCCAGGCCTTGATTACCTCTTGCTCACTTTCTAACTATTTAGAAAGAATTTCTACTTTCTTAACAGCTTCTTCTAGTTCACTCTCAATAGTCAAGCATTTAATTTTAATCTTTTCAAGCTCAATTACCTGATTCTCTAACACATCATTCCTATCACTTAAAAACAAATTATTCTCTTTGATTCTTGTGTTTTCTTTAGCTAGTGATTTAAGGGAAACACGCAAATGATATAATTCATTGGACATATCATTTATGGCTTCATTGCATTCAATCTTAGAAAGCTGAGAGAGATCAGTAGTAATTACCTGGTTGCTTGATGAACTAGTTTCATTTTTATCAGAATTAGCCATCAGGGCTAGGTTGACATATTCCATATCATCATCTTCATTGACTTCATCTGCTGCCCAATCATCTTCAGTCAGAAAAGCTCTTTCCTTTTGTTTGAGAAAATCAAAATACTTCTTTTTGTAATCAACTTGCTCAAATTTCTTCTTATCAGAGGATGGTTTTCTACACTCATTTGCAAAGTGTCCACTTAAGCCACGGTTATAACATTTGAACTTAGATTTGTCCACCATGTTCTTGTTTGACTTAGTGAATTTTGCATTTTTCCTGAATTTCATCTTTGCAAACCTCTTGGACAGAAAAGCCAGATGTTCATCAACATCATCAGAGTCATCTTGACTGGAATTGTCTTCATCCTCAGCTACTTGCTCCTTTCCCTTGCTTGATTCTGATTTGCTTGTGCCAATTTTGAGATTTGGCATTGTCTTTTCCTCATTCCTGGCTTCAATCTTCTCATTGTCAGCTACAAGTGCAACTGATCCTCCTTTTCTCTTTCCCTTTTCCAACAGCTCATCTTGCTCCATCTCAAGTTCATAGGTCTTCAAAATTCCATATAATCTTTCAAGTGTGAAGTCCTTATAATCTTGAGAATTTCTTAGAGAAACAGTCATAGGCTTCCATTCCTTTGGTAGAGACCTCAGAAATTTTAAATTGGAGTCCTTGACTTGGTACACTCTGCCATATAGCTTCAATCCATTCAACAGTTTCTGAAATCTGTTGAAGGTATCATTCAATAATTCTCCTTCTTCAAAATGAAAATATTCATACTGTTGAATGAGAAGCTGCATTTTATTTTCTCTAACTTGCTCAGTACCTTCACAGATAAGTTGCACAGTATCCCAAATTTCCTTAGCAGTTTGGCTGTTAATGACATTGTCAAACATATCTTGATCTAGGCCATTAAACAAAATGTTCATGGCTTTCTTGTCCTTGTGAGCCTCTTCAATATCTTCAACAGTCCATTCTGCTTTTGGCTTGGGAATAGACTGTCCAACAGCAACTGTTGCAGTAGCAGCTGTGGCCACCTTGTGAGGGATGTGAGGACCATTTTCAATATAGTTGATGTAGCTTTCATCTTGAGAGAGAAGATGTAAATGCATCTTCACTTTCCAGTGATGATAGTTATCTCTTTCCAGGATTGGAATCTTTACACCAATATCCTTCTTACTCATGATGTTAGCAGAATAGATCTTTAAACTCTTTGTATGTTAAGAGCTTGCTCTGATACCAATTGTTATTCCCAGTGAACTAACAATGAGATTTACAGAAGGGGGGTTGAATGTAAATCTCAAAACTTTTTCAAGTTTTGAGCAGTTTCTAGGCTATGTGTTTTGATGAACAAGTGTGTGTGAATTGCTTTGAGCTAATGCAGACAGATATATATTCAAACACAAATGTAAAGAACACAACAGACTTAAAAACTTTTCTGGTGGATTTGTTGTTCCACCAGAGATGTGTTATTTCAGAAAATCTGTGATTCAAAGAATTAAATCACAGCTGCTTCCTAGTACAAACTGGATGATTTTCTCTCTGGATTTTTCTAAACAGCTCTGGAAAATTCACCATCTAATTACTAGCTGCTACTTGGTTTATATATCACCAAGTTTACTAGTGAAGACAAAACTGTAAAAAACAATTAAAAGATTCTTCACATGTTTTTTCTTCATTTCTCTATCCAATGCAATTTAGGTTTAGCTGTGAATCTTTGAATACTTCCTTGTTTGCACCAGAATGGAAATGCTGCATTTTCTTGATTCCTCCTAGAGGCTGCCACATTCCAGTTTGTCTCTGTCAACCCATGTACCTCTATCAGCTTATGAATTATCACTATCAACTGCTATTGAACTAAGCATTCGTTGAAGCTTTCATCCATTGATGACTTTATCCGTTGAAGCTTTATCCGTTGATGCATTAGCAGTTAAAGCTTTATCCGTTGAAGCACTCATCCGTTGATGGATGTTATCCGTTGAAGCTTTAGAGACATCCGTTGAAGCTTTGTTTCTTATCCGTTGAAGGCCTTTAATATCAGTTGATACTAATTCACTTATACAAAATTACAAGGCATAAAATATTTACACTTAGCCCTCCTATTTACATATCCACTAGTAGTCAACATGACTGATAATTTCCCATAACATCTAAGAATTACAACTTAAATACAGAGAATGAAATGTGCTACAATACTAAACTTATTTCTAAGTAAAGCTACTCCTTCAACGGATAGCCAAAATGGTCTTATCCGTTGAGGCTACAAACACTAGATTTCTACTTAAGTGTTTTGTTTAACTTATCATCAAACTAATACACATATTCCTAACATGAATAAGCCATAATGAATATAGCCGCCAAAGCGGAAATGGTTCTCACAAGTGCACTTGCAGAAAAAGAATATAAAAGAGTAATGAATATAACTTAGATTGACAAAGACAATTTTAGATTCGATCCGATAGGAGATAGACCGTGTGCCACCAGGGTTTTGAGATCAGCCAGAAAGTCAGATGTGTTGTACTATATGTGACATATGTAGATAGAGGCAACATAGTATAGTGTGATTAGGCTTGTATGTGTGTAGTATCTAATTTTGACATGTATCAGTAGTAGCTGTGACAGAGCGGATGTATACCATTTTGTATCAAGCACTAACACCTGAAGCTGGTGTCATATATATATGTATATGAAAGGATATCTTCAATATATTATTTATTTTGGTATTTGTACGATTAAAAATAAAATTAAGAACATGTAGATCCTCTCCATTAGGACATGAATTTAACTGATCCAAATCAAAGTCAAAAAGTCAAACTAGCAAAATCATTTCTTTCAAACGTATAAAAAGAGATATTTCGGTTTTGCAAAATATCAAAATTATATCTTTATGGAATATATCTCTAAGGTAATATGATCAAAAAAGAATTATCAAGATATGATATTTCTTAGATCTGTGTTGCAGCAGGAATATGGCAACATGCTCGAATAAGGAATATATCAGAAATATTCTTTAAAGATCTCGTGCTATATCAAAAATATTTAACTCTTCGCTCTAAAATATATCTATACATGTATAAAAATATTTTTTATTCAAAGTTTATTAATATTCATGGTTGGAATATTAATATCCAGTTCTGCAACTCATTTATGAATACTTATAGTAATTTTCTCCCGTTTCGTAAAATCAACATTTCTCGGAGAAAATTATTCAAAAAAAAATTCAAACACATTTCCTATCATCCAAATATATTTTATATATTAGGAAATATATCTTAATTATTTATCCAAGTCAAAACTTTGGTCAAAAGATCCATCTTCTTCATTTCAAGACCAATGGTATTTTTACTCGGAAGAAAAGGCTGACATAACAGTTTTATTTTAGATAAAATACTTCCACATGATCGAATGACTTGAAATTTGGTATGGATCATTAATGGTATTTTCTAAGTTTGGTAAAAGTTTCATAACATTTAAAGAATTTTTGTACGGGCACAAAAATCGAGGTAGTTGGTCCCACAGTTGACCACGTTTGACCTAGTTACCATTGACAAAGGTTGACCAAAACTCGCAGGACATCATTTTATATAATTTAAGTAATTATCATATTATTTATGGTATTTATTTAGGAGTTTTTAAGGTGGTGATAATTAATGGTGTTTAATCCTTAATTAAGTAATTAATGGTGTCATCAATCCAAGTGACATACATCATCCACCATCCATTTTCCTCAAATCTCCACCATTCAATCCACCCAACATCTCCTATAAATAAACCCCCACCCTAACCCATTTTCTTCAAGCTAAAGAGCCAAAAGGTTGTTAGGATTTTTTCAAGAAGCGCCTCTCTTCATCTCTTTCAAATTCTATACTCACACTTCTTCTCAAAAACCTTCTATCTCTTTTATATACTTAGATATATACAAGGTTTTTGAAACCCAAGTTTAGCTTCACCCAACCAAGCTTTATCCCACCAAGTGAGCTCATCCACTACCACTTCCCGGCCTCCCGAAGGGCTGCCCAAGTTTGACCAAAGTGCCAAAATCTGGCCGAACCTCCGACGAATTTTTCCGGCGAACTTTGCCGACTGTTTTTCAAAAGTGGTAACTTTTAGCTTCTTATTTGAGTTCTTTTTATTTGAGCTTTGTACATAACTTCTCTACTTCATCTTAAGCTCTAATACAAGATCTCTTATAAATAAAGTTCTCAAGCGAAAAGAGAACTAATATTCAAACTCAGAATTCGATTAAGTACTTGATCTTCGTAAACATCATTTCAACAAGAAGATCTATAAAGAAAAGTACTTAATCTCCAAGGATAAGATTTTATTTGACACAAGTTCACGAGTTAGCCAATTATTTTCACACTATTTAATTGGATCTTAACACATAATCTGATATAAGTTATTTGACACAAGTTCACGAGTTAGCCAATTATTTTCACATGCTCATACAACACATAAAAGCATGTTAAAACACATAATCTGATCTTAACATATCATATTATCCATGATCTAATCATAAAAAAAATATGACAAAAATCAGAAAAATAAGAATCAAATCAGAAAAACAAGAATCACTGTTTACGGGCAGTAAATGACGTCAAACGCCTTACAGACAAGTCGTTTAGCCATCAGTTTTGTTCAGACGCTCGTTTACTTATGGAATAGGGTATTCGTTTGCGTAAATCGGACACCAGACCCAAATTTCAGCAAATCTGCAACAGCCAATTCAGAATCCGTATCTAATATGATTCTCATAATTAGAACAAACATAAATCATGTATATATCAGTATATATACAGATTACATAATCATCTTATGATTATACAACTCACATGAATATCATATATTCAAAACCATACATATATAAGCATATTATCCCAACATCAAATCATGGCGAATCACGTACATGCTCATATATCGAAAACAGTTAAACACATAAACGAATTTAAAACTTTTCGCAAGTAGCTCTGATGCCATTGTAGGGTTTTTAGCACATAAACGCAACGAAAACGTAAATTAAAATCTAAAAAAAAAACAAAACCCTCCGCACGATCCATGCGAAAAATAATATTTAATTCGTAGTTCAATATGTTTACCTTAAGAAGCTTTACGTTAATGGAAATATGGAGGTCTTTAATAGCGATCCAAGAACGATGAGCGGAGATCCCTAGCAGCTGCTCCTCAAGTGTGAAGCACTCCACCGGTATCCATCAAGAGATCAATGTAATGGAGGAGGAAGAGGTTGAGAGAATTAGTTGTCTCCCTCTATTTCTACTTTAGAATTAGGGTTTTTATTTTGGGTTAAGGCAAATAGGGTTTATAATAGTATATTTATAGGCAAAATTTTCAGCTGAAAATTTTCCATAAAATATTATTATTATTAACCCTTTAATTGATTATTCTTATTCACCAATTAACTAATAATTAAAACACCTTTTAATCATTAATCCCTTTTCTAAACACTTTAGAAAAATAATTCTCTCACTTGATTTAATTTCCAAAATTAAATTCTTATTAATAATATTAAGAACTTTTTTTAATTAATTTATAATTAATTAAATCTCATTTAATCAATTATTAAATTTTCTAATTAATTATTTATTTCACAAATAAATAATTATCAGCCATTATTAATTAATTCCTCCACCATTAAATCATTCTCTTTTATGGTGTGAACCTGTGGGTTCAATATTAAGCCGGTAGTAGAAATAAATAATAATAAAACTATTTTATCATTATTTATATAAATTCTCTAATTCATTAAATATGATTAATTAATTAATCATATTTATTCTACATCGTGAGGGATACTTCTCAGCATATCGCGACTATCCGGATAATACGAATTCACTGCTTAGAATACCAAAAACCTATTCAGTGAGTAGTTACCGTACAATCAATTCCTTCTACCCTGCAATGTCACGATTAAATACAAGGCATGGAACTTGTGTCAAGCCTATCTTATTTAATCATTTGCTTTCCCATTCATTATGCTTAGTTCTATTTAATGTAAATTAGAAACTCCTTTCTAATTTCATTCACTCTGGCCAGAGATTCCTGAACTAGCATAAGTGGATCAGCATTGAACATTCTCTTCCTTCACTAGAAGGGGTAGATCCTTTATTGATCATACACTATCTTCGTGTACAAATTCCTACACCCAGTAGAGCCCTTATTATTGTCCCTAGAGACTAAGAACTAAACCAAAGCATAGTTCAGTGTACACAAGATGACTATGATGACCTCAAGTCTAAGGATACTTGTACAACTATCACTATGTGAACATCTGTTAACGCGTGAGTGAACTCCATCAGTTGTTCAGCTGTGTGAGTCATGTTCAGTGAACTTATTCTATAATAAGCACCTACATACTAGCTATAGTGTCACCACACAAATGTCTATGAGAATAGACATCCTTCATAATGAAGCAAACATAGTATGTATCGATCTTTGCGGTTTACTAATTACCAGTTAGTAATCCTACGACCAGAAAATATTTAAGTTTAGAGTTATCATCTTTTAGGTCTCATTATTATGATCTCATCATAATTCATAAAAAGCTTTACTCTAAACTATGGTATATCTTATTTAAACACTTAAATAGATAAAGCCCGCAATAAAACCAAAACAAGTCTTTTATTAATATCAATGAAATCAAAACAGATTACATAAAAGTTATTCCTAAATCATCATACATGATTGGACTTAGAACACATCTCTTTCAGGTTTGATGATAAAGCCAAACATTCAAGGAAATTCAAAATTCAACCGATAATAGTGGTTAAAGCTTCTCGAGGCAAGTATTCTTGAACTTCCTTTTTAAATACTGCAAATATTTCTTTGTTCCTATTCTAAGTTCAGAATAGTTAAATGTTTTACATTTCACTGCAATCACTCTTATTATGCATGTTCTTTTCATTATTGTTCCTATAATTCGATTGCTCTCTTGAGCAAATACCCATTCTTTCGGGTTATTTGCGAAACCTGAATTGGGATGTTTTGAAATCAAAATGATTTGACATCAAAATAATCTACGGGCTGGATAGTGATATTTTGGGGATTAAGTTTTACTTAATCCTAAGGACCGGGACATGACTGGTGCCTTAAGATGGGCCGTAGAGCCTGGGGACCCGACTAGATCTATACAGGTAGGTATAGATCTGCACTGTATCCTGACTGATCAGCAGGATATAAGTGTGAACTAGTGTCCAGTCTAATTTGTTGTTGATCGCCATTAACAACATTCTCTCTCGAAAAGTTTTATGATTCGAAAACCGGACAAAACCCTGATTCTGGAGATGAATCGGGGAATCTCTTGTCACTTTTGGATTTATAGTTAAAGGCTGGTGACAACCAACGTTTATTCGCTCAACTCACTCAAATAAATAGGATTGTTTAAAATTGTTTATATGACAAGGACGTTAGCATAAAGGTATTTACACTTGTATTATAGTTGTTGTGAATTGTAGAAGGTTATATTCTTGTTTCATACCATAACCTGTAAACGATCCGGATTCAAGGGGTTAATTAAATATTATTTTATTTTATGTAAAGATCATTTCGTGACATAAAATCTTGACCCCGGATTTGGACAGTTACAAGTTGGCATCAGAGCTACAGGTTATTGTCACTGAAATAAGAATAGGTGAGAGTAGGATAAGAGTAATAGGTCATATGAGATAGGAAAGACCTAGGCATACTCATGTTAAGTGGAGTTGAGTGTGAATTAGGGTTAGCAGATCCGATACGGAATTGGTAAGCCAGGATTGTTGAGGAAAGTGTAAGGTGAATATCGCAACGCTATAGGTATATTGAGTTCTCAGATCCTACAGTAATGAGAAATCGACAGATCGACGGTGACTAGGTATGTTAACCTACTTTTCATGTGGGTTGAAGAAAAATGCAATTGAGTTTTGTGAGAACTTCGTGAGTTTTGGGTACAATTTAGCTTAGAATTAGGTAGTAGAACGAGCTTCACGCCAGAGGTAATGAGTTGAGAGAAGCTAATGAAGAACCAACATTGCACGTTTCAGAGGCACCACCATTGCGAGCAGATTCTTATCACATACCGGGAGCTACGCAAGGAATGATATCTATCTTACTAGGTATAGGTAAGACTAGCAAGAAGGTGTGACCTTATCTACAGACGGAATGTCGAATTGCATGGGTGGTTGCAAGTACAATGTCAAGGACGACGACAAAAATATCAAAGACGGTGGCAGACGTCAGCATTGGGTTAGAGTTATGAACAAAATGGTATACAACGGTACCTCAAAGTTTTATCGACTAATAAATACGAACAAAATTCAAGGAGAAATAGAGAATATACCGAAGTGGAGAAACCCTTACATGGGCATTCTTTTAATTAGACATTTCATTAGCGAATTATAAGAATAGCAAGTAACTTATATAGTAATGATGACTGAATATTTGATTTTCAAAACTTTAAAATGAGTTTTCGAAAAAGATTTTCTTAATAAACTTTCAAAAGATTTTTGCATAAAATGAGTTTTACAATTTGGTTGTCGAATTACTACTTAAGTTCTTGTTGTTATGACCGACATTTTGTGTAAAATTATTTGCGAACTCTGTATAATATTAGAGTCAATCATAAATATATTTATTGATTGTATATTTTTGTGAATGGAATTTGCTGCATTATAAATTGTTTTATTTAAAAATGAATTTTTGAAAGCGAGAGTTTTATTAATTGCTCTTATTCTTGATGTATAGAGAATATTTTTTACCATGGGAAAATTATCTTTTAAAATTATTTCATTCACAAATCACAAAATTGATCTCATAAAATTTTTAAAAATCCAAGTTATTTTATGGTACAACTTTTATAATTTTCAAAATTTTATTTTATTTTATAAAAGTAAATCTTTGAAATTAGTTGTTTAGTAATTAGCAATTTACATGGATACCCATGCATGCAAATACCCTCCTATTCAACTTAAAGGGCTAAAAAGACAATTCATACCCCACTAACTCTCTTTTATCCACCAAAAGACCAAACTAACCTTGCATGCAATTTTACTTAGCTTTGGGAGAAGGGCACTCTTGTAAATTCTAAACTCCACTCATTACTTGGTGCATGATGATCAAAAAGAGGAGAGTTAATCCAAAACTACACTCCACTCAACCTCACCATTTTCACTCTCAAAATTTTCTCTCCTTTTCCCCCTCTTTCTTCCATTCGGCCGAAGCCCCCTTCCCCCATCCCCTTCAATTTTTCTTCAGCAAATCCTTGCTATTCTAGTGTAATTTCACTACCCATTAATATATAATACACTTTCCAAGAATTTCCATGCTTAGGAGATGAAGTTTAATGCTTGCATGTCTTGTTTTTTATGTGATCTCGAAGGAGAAACTCTTAATTCATGTGGATTAAAGTGTTCTCTATGATATATAATTTTATGTGCATAAACTAAGTGTTTCCTTGATTAAAACTCATTTAAAACACTTGAATGCTACTGATCTCTAGTTATAATGCCATGTTTTATTTTGCATGTTAGAGATAGGGCATTATTTTCAAGAATGATCAAGCTATATATGCTCTCTTTTTCGACAATATACATGCATGTTTGGTTGATTAAATTTGACCTATATGGGCTAAAAACAAATTGTTTCCTTGATATCATGTTTGATCTTAGTTTTTAAAAGATAGTGTGCATGATCCCTTGAAATAATTTAGTATTTTAAGTCGAAATTATGAGCTAATAATCCCATTGTTTAGTCGAACTTGTTTTTGTGATCATTGTGAGTTGCATGTTAAGTTTTAGTTTGCATTGTTAGGTCACACACACTGTAGAGGGGGTGAATACAGTGTATAATACAATCAAATCGAACTTTAATATCTTAAGTAACAGAAAACAAACTTTATTGAAATAATAAACTCTGTTACAGTATGGAACTGTTACCTCTCAGTGATGAACAAATATCACGAGAGCTGCTAGGGTTACAATGAATAATCTTCTCGAATATGATAACACTTATAGTGTAAACCCTATGTCTGTGTTTATATACTACACAGTTACAAGATAATCGCTAATTGATATGGAATATAATTCTGCTTCCTAAAATATATCAATCAGATATCTTTTCTTCCAAGTATTCCATTCTTCACGGAACTCCTTCTTCATGCATATCTCTTCTTTTGTTTATCTCGATCTTCTTTCCTTTAATCAGCTACTGTCTTTATCTGAACGTCCTTCAGCACTTAAGTTCTGATATCTAACTTTTGATGATTATCTCCTGATAATATAAGTACTGATATCCTTAAGTCCTGACTTCCAGTATAAGTACTGATTAATGGTTAAGTACTGATTTGTCCTGTTAAGTAAGATCTGAAATCTAAACATAAATCATATTAGTCATGACATTATCAAATATATCTAAAAATCTCCCCCAACTTGTAAATTAGCATAATATACAAGTTTAACAGATATTTGATGATGTCAAAAACATTAAGTACAAATGCATGAGAATTAGACTAGATAACCACAACTTACAGTCCTTAAAGTTTTACCAATATTTAACTTTTGATAACAACTTCAGTCTGTACAAATGTCAGAATTTAAGCAGTTGTAGATCTTTGACTTGGCTTCATTATCTGATCTCTCTGATGTCAGGAGTTGTTCTGAGATAGTTCTTCAACAAACATCTCTCAGCATATCTAAGTTCATCAATCATTCTCTTTTTGGCATCTTTAAGCTCTGCAGTATCTTCACCAATTTGAAAGATTGCAGCTCTGAGATCATTGATCTTTGCTTTTCTTATATCCTGATCCAGTCTGATCAAATAAGCTTTATCAGACTCAAGATTGAATTCCACAGCCCTGTACCCTAGAAAGGTAGTTATAATTTGAGCAGAATTGGGCTTCATTTCAACTATATCACCCTTGTGATCTTTCTACTTTGGAACGTATGTGTTGTCAGACTTAACAGAATAAAGCCTTTTCTGTCTCTGAATCTGATCCTTCAAATAGTTTGCAGCAGTCCCTGTCAATCTGTCATCCACTTGAAGTAAGAATAGTACATGCTTCAATTCTTCAAAATACTTCAATGGAATGACATTTTGTCTTATATGATAGACCCTACCATCTGTCATGAAATACAACAAGATGTATTCTTTCAAGTAGGTATGGTAAACCATTTGTACAGATTCTAGTTGATTCAATCTCTCAGGAGTTGCTCCAATACCTTGTTCACTCAAGGAAGTTGGATCATTGGTAGTGTTCTGTATTCTTCTTTCATCAGCACTTCCCAATCCAGTTTTATCTCTTGCTTCCTTTCCAGTAACTACTCTTGCTTCAAAACCACTTACAGCAGTCTTTAAAGATTGAGTCTGTTTTGCTTTAGTGAATCCTGGTAGGAGTGTCTTTGGTCTAACTTCTGATATCAAGTTAACTTGAGTTGTGTCAGAGGTTACTTGCTTTTTCAAAATATCAGAACTTACAGCTTCTTGACTCTGAACAACTTGAGTCATGTCAGAGGTTGTTTTAAGAACTTTTCTTGAAGTCAGAGCAAGATTATCCTTTTCATCAATAATTTCTTCATTCTCAGGAGGCACATAAACCTTGATAGGTTCAGCAACCTTTTCTTTACCCTTGGATCTTGGATCTATCTGCAGTTGTGATTTAGCCAATGTTGCTTCAGTATGTGTCCTTTCTTTGATCACAATGCCTTTGAGTTTTGGAAATGGCTTTTTACCAGAAGCTTCAGATTTAGATGCAACTTTCTCTGATTTAAGTCTGGCTTCTTCTTCCATTAAACTCTCCAAGTCCATTCCTGGATTTTCCTGAAGAAATAACTATCTTGACATTTCCTCATCAAGATCTAAAAGTTCATCAGAACTTATCCTTTTACCAGTAGCAGAACTTATTCTTTTCCCAGTATCAGAACTTGTCCTGTGACTTGTGATTTCAGCTTGTCTTGATGTGAATCCTCTACCTTGACTATGACCTCTACCCATTCCAGAGCTTCCTCGATCATCTTTTCCATCATCCTTCCCTTTCAGTGTCTTGTCAGTCTTGCATTTGGACTTAAATACTTTCTCCCCCTTTTTGGCATTAGCAGGTAATAGAAGAGAGACAAGCAATTCCACTGAAGATTGGATTTCATTAAGTTGTGATTGCTGAGAAGCTTGATTTTTCAGAATATCACCAATCTGAGCTTGTTGATGATCTTGAGTTTTCTCAATAGAAGCAATCCTGTCAAAGGTAGGTTGGAAGAACTTTTTCTTATCAATTTTCCAAACTTCTCCTTGCTTAATAAATTCTTCCTGAATCTTGTGTAGCTCTGCACGAGTAGTTGAATGAAGACCTTGTAGATGTTTAGTACTCAATGCAGTGACTCTAAGCTGGGTTTTGAAATCATCAGAATTTAACATTTCATCAGCTTTAGTCAAGTGCTCAGCAAGATGAATATCATTTGGAACACATGAAACTGAGTTCCATTCCTTAGTCCACTCCCGTCCTGTAGGAGTTTCACTCCAAGGCACTGGTGCTTCTCTGGTAAGAAACTTCTTAACAAGTTCAGACTTAAGAATAGTTTGTTGATGAGCATGTCCTGAAGGACCTTCTGCATCAGCATCTGCAGTTGGAGCAGCATCACCAGTATCTCCAGCATTTGCAGCATCAGAACTTAAAGAATCAGTATCTTCTGATAAGACAACAGTGTGTGTAGCAATGGAGGCTTCAACATCCTCTAATTGCTGATCTGGTTCTAAGTTCTGATCAACAGCCATATCCTGATGCTCACATAAAGTCTGATCATCAGCATCTTGATGCAGAGAAGGTGTTGTAGATAACTCTGAAGTTTGAACAGTATCAGTAACAAGTGTTGTTGAAGGATTAGTTGATGTTGGAGCTTCTAAGAGAATTACTTCAGGCACAACCAAGTTTTGAACATCAATATCACCACTTGTGCCTGGATCAACAGGAGACACAGATGGTGTGTAGGCCTTTTCAGAAACAGCTTCCTTAGATGGAGTTGATGGAGAAGAAGTGACTGTAGCAAATTCCTTGTCTTGTGAGATCAAATATTCCTGATCCCCTTCCTTAGCTGCTTCCTCTTCATCATCTGAAACTGGCCTTTTTGCCCTCTGTTTCTTGTATCTCTTTGTTGATTTGGATTCCTTGGGAGTTTCAGGACCTGTCATTCTTCTAAGCCTTTTGAGAAGCCTAGATCCCCCAATTCCAGAATCCTTCTGAGAAGTCTCTTTTTCAGCTTCACTTACAACAGGTTCTGAAGAAGGAACCTGGTCCTCAGTATCAGATTCATCTCTCAAGGCAATCTTACTTTTCTTCTGAAGTGTTTTAGGAACAATCTTTGTCTTCTTAGATTTAGAAGATGAAGGCTTCACAGTAGGTGTTGAGGGATAAGGTTCTGATGGTTGAACATCAGGAAAAAGTGCAGTGTACTTAACAGGGTCATAGGTGATTAAGGCTTGTTTGACAGATAAAGGTATTAAGAGGGGTCTTAACACAACCTTCTTATTATCAATAGATAATAAGTCAGTGAAAGCTCTTTTAGCAATTCTGAAGGATGGAATTAAATCACCAAAATTTTGGGGCTGATTACAACAGAACTTATAAATAAGCTGACAAAATCTGGCAAAATATACAGTATTTCGATCTTCTGTCATCCTATCCCCAATAAAACCTAAGACAGCACTTGCATAATCAAAATCAGTTTAATTTATAAGAGCATACCCGATTTGTTGGCTGAATATGGGAATTGCATCGAAATTTGAGCATTTATTGGCGAAAGCCTTGGTAATGCAGCCAAAGAAGAAACTCCATTCCCTCCTCATGAAAGATCTCTTCAACTTTCCAAGTTTTGCCAATGTTCCCTCATATCCTAGACTGGCCATCATGTTCTGAAGAACTGGTTCGTCAACCATAGAATAAACACAGTTCTCAGGTAGCTGTAGTGCTTGTCGAATCGTAGACAAAGTCACAACATACTCATTTTCCCCTGATGAAAAGATAATACTCGGGGACCCTTGAGCACCACCATCATCATATACTCCACTCCTCCAGAACTCCAGTACTTGAACTCCAGAGACTGATTCAGGCTCAGTTAAAGTGTACCCAATATCAAAATTAGTAAGAAAGTCCTGAATGAAATGAAGTTCAGAGGGTGCCTCTGACGTGTTGAGTATAGCAGAGAAGTTATTAGGAACAAACTTTGCTCCATGGAAGATTATGTCCTTGGGTGCCATTAAAATTTGAGAGAAATACGGTTGCCTGTATTGTGTTTGAAAAAATGTCTATATGAAAAATTGTCAGTAGATGAGAAAGGATGAAAGTAAAGAGAGAGAGATAAAAGAGAAAAGTAAATAAAAGATTTGACAATCTTTTCTCTCTGTTACTTATACACAAAAAGTAACCGTTGGGACACCTGTCAGACATGCAGTAATAACGGATAGTTACTGGGCTCGAGAAAACAATAATCATTACTTACCCACTTGCCTGTTTTCAAGGAAAAACCGTTCCACTTACCCAGATATTCCATTAATCAAGGTGAAAAAGTTTTAATTCAAAATTGAAACCGTTCCCACTTATTTAATTAATTTTCACTGCAACATTAATATTCTGAAAAGAAATCAAGTGAAAATGACCAAGATAAATCATATGAGTAAGTACTGATAAAGGAAAATCATAACTTAAATTAAAACGGATTAGCTCTGATACCACTTGTTAGGTCACACACACTGTAGAGGGGGTGAATACACTGTATAATACAATCAAATCGAACTTTAATATCTTAAGTAACAGAAAACAAACTTTATTGAAACAATAAACTCTATTACAGTATGGAACTGTTACCTCTCAGTGATGAACAAATATCACGAGAGCTGCTAGGGTTACAATGAATAATCTTCTCGAATATGATAACACTTATAATGTAAACCCTATGTCTGTGTTTATATACTACACAGTTACAAGATAATCACTAATTGATATGGAATATAATTCTACTTCCTAAAATATATCAATCAGATATCTTTTCTTCCAAGTATTCCATTCTTCACGGAACTCCTTCTTCATGCATATCTCTTCTTTTGTTTATCTCGATCTTCTTTCCTTTAATCAGCTACTGTCCTTATCTGAATGTCCTTCAGCACTTAAGTTCTGATATCTAACTTCTGATGATTATCTCCTGATAATATAAGTACTGATATCCTTAAGTCCTGACTTCCAGTATAAGTACTGATTAATGGTTAAGTACTGATTTGTCCTGTTAAGTAAGATCTAAAATCTAAACATAAATTATATTAGTCATGACATTATCAAATATATCTAACAATCTCCTCCAACTTGTAAATTAGCATAATATACAAGTTTAACAGATATTTGATGATGTCAAAAACATTAAGTACAAATGCATGAGAATTAGACTAGATAACCCCATTCTTACCCCTAAAACATGATACCCTATTATACTTTGAACTAATGCTCACCTTCTTTATATTTCAATACATATTTCTTATCTGGAACCATTACCTTGAACCTAGTTTGACTTAGTTCCTTTATACTATCCGATAACCCTACTAAACCTCCTTGTCAAATTCCTTGTGGATAGAAACTTTGCGAATCCATTTGATAAGGTATTAGTCTAGTTGATCATGGCTTTAAAGTTGGTCTAGAACCCTTGATAAAGATGTTCATTGTTCAATAGTTTAACCGTCACTTGGCATCAAATAAATTTTTTAAATGAAAAAGTTAAAATTTGGATTTCCAGTCCCAAAGGGGGACAAATATTTTCTTTAGATAGTGGATCTGGATTGAGATGTAAGTCCTTTCTGCTCTTAATTTGTAGGCTTAAAAGTTGCCTAGGGATCCCATTAATGTTCTAGAACCCAGCGAAGTTCGGGAATACTTCGCGGCTGATCACCGGCTGTAATCCGTAGCGTCATAAAATGGTTTTTGATGAAGAAATGGTTTTGAATTGTTTTATTACAAGAAAAGATGCCATCACCCTGAAAGTTTATCTCTTGATACTATATTGTTGATTCTTTCAATCCCATTGTTAATGTTTTATTCTTGTTTATGTATATTATAGTACTTGTTGAGCATTTGGCTCACTACTTGCTTACCCTAATATTTTAGCTAGCGGATATGGTTAGATTCAAGTAGACAGCGCGTAAGACTTGTAATGCTAATTCGTATGTTTGAGCTCAGGTAGATTAGTGATCATTTTGTGTGAGGACTCGATATTAAAATCAGGTTGTAATAGTTAATAGTGTTGGGCTGTTCCAAACCCTAAACTGTAAGATCTTGGATTCAGATGTATTTACTTCCTTTTGTTAACTATTGTAATATGTTGTATAATATCTATTATTAAGTCGGGGCATGACACTTGTTATGATAAACATAAAGTGATCTAAAAAGAAGAATAGAATTAAACTCAGTATTGTTAATTTGGAGGACCAAGTAGACCTACTAGTAAGAAGAAAGTTTAAAGTTTTCCGTGAAAGACGAACATAAATTTTGTTTAATAATATTAATGATTAAATCAACATGTTAAAACCATTATTTACCCAGTTCTCGAAATTATTAAAATTTAAATAAGATTCGTGATTCGAACGGACAGAGGATGATTGAATAAAATGGAAGAATCTTCCAGATGATTGGAGAAGTATCGTATTTCTATCGACGAAATTGAGGCGTTGCGTGATCGATGGGTATTTTACGCGACATAGATGAGATCTGAAACAGTGATTATAAATTTCAGAAGGACGCGATTAAGATCAAATTATTGAAGCATTTGATGTGAAGGCATTTCCAGACAGCATTTCGAAGCAATGATGTGACTTGAATCGTGAACCTGTATTCGAACGATCCTAAAGGCAGATGTAGGCGAAGCGTGGAAGGTGATCACCACTGACATTCTTTCTTCTAATATGATAGTATATGTTTTTCTTGATTCTTGAATACGTATGATGTAATAACCCCAATTTTTGAGAAATTTTGAAACCCTTATGAATAGTGTTTTTGCTGAACGAGAAAACTTTTCATGCCACGCTATGTAGGGGTTCTGTTATTGATCTTATGGGATATTATTAGTACTCTATGAAGTATATAAGTGTATGTAAAGATCGTCAGAATCCAATTCCGAACACTTTGGTTTTTCCCGGAAATCCACAAGATACGGAGAGAATTGAGTATAAGGTAACAGGATAAAAAGGATTTAAATTAAAGGATTATAATAGAGGATCATAAAAAGGAATATAATGTATTGAGAAAGGTTAAGGGAACCTAAGTAATAAGATCCCGGGTATGATCCTTCAAACGATAAACGAGAATGAAAGTTAAGCGAACCGTATAACAGATCAGCGGTCATTAGGCAAACGATTAGGAAGTTAATCAAAGGGATTAGTGGGAATGATGTCATCCAACCAATAGAAAGAGGACAAGGAAGTGAGGATGACATCATGAGGATGACATAAGCATGGCATGGGAAGGAAGGAGGTGTGGTGGCTTTGTAACCACACAAATCCAAGGGCAAGAAGGTAATTGACTAAAGCAAGCACAAAAACCAATCAACCAAGCCAAGTAAAATAATTTTCATCAAAAATCAAAAGCAACCAAGGCTTTGTTCTTCATTGCTCACGGCTTTTCACTATTCAAAAGGCAAGAGAAATTCAAAATCCAAGATCCAAGCTTCCTAAATTGGTAAGATAATTCCCTAATCATCTTCATGCTTAGTTAGGACTATATCATGAGTTTAAGCCATTAATTCCTTCTCAATCTTCTTCATTTAATCAAAGAAGAAGACAATGAATAGTGTTTTCAAGTTTTTTAACTTGAACTTTTCTTGGTTTTCTTGAAGATCCAAGCATTCTTAAGACTTCTCCAAGCTTCTTAAGGCTTCCTAGCTCCACCCACCACTTCAAGGAAGGTATACCATCTCCAAACCCTAGATTCCTATATATTATAAGATGATTTTGATTAGTGGGTTGATATTGTAGCTTGTTGTTATGATTTAGAGTTTGGGATTTGGAATGGTAGTGAAATGGAATGGTAATTGTTGTGGTTTTGATTTAAAGGAACTTAAGTATGATTAAAGTTAAGTTTAAGCATGAGTATGAATGATTAAATTGAATTGGTTGGGGTTGTTATGATGTGATAAGGATGGATGTTGGTTGTATGTTGGATTTGAGGTTGGTTTGTGGTTGGTTTTGTATGGTTTAAAATTTGGAAATCGCGTAAACATAGCCGTCGTAACGTCCGATTTTCTTTGGACTGTTTTTGTGCATAGCATTAGGACCCGAGAACCCCCTGCTAGATTATGACCACTGCCATGATTAGATAGCTCATGTTACGAGCTTCGTTTTGATATGTAGTTCGTTCGATTCCGATGCACAGTTTAGGAGAAACGACCGTTTCAAGTAACGGCGTTTCGCGAACGAAACTTTTTCCCTCGCCTTACTTTGAAACATAGGTTAAAGACCAAAAAGGGTTAATTAATGTATGAAACATTTATGGTAAGTGTGTTAGGCAGTTGGTAAGGCATTCGCGAAGGAATCGCTTTAAAACTCGTAAAGGTTAAATTATTAAAAATGGTGGAGCCGAGGGTACCCGAGTGACTTAAGCGAATCGGTGAGCGCAAAACAAGCGTTAGAGTCTAAGTTAGTTAAAGTATAGGTTTACAAGTGATTTTGGTTTAATTCCAACTTACTTGTTGTTTATAGGTTATCAGACTCGTCCCGAGCCTTTCTCACCCCCAAGTCGCTCAGGCAAGTATTCTATCCGTTATACTGTTATTGTGATGAATATATGTATTTGTATTATCTTGCGATAGATGCATGTTGGTTAATTAGCAAAATCTTGCAATATATTGTAGCATGTGATATGGTATATATATGCATGCCTGTTTCATATTCTTGAAATATATATCTGTTGGTTCAGTTGATAATACCTATGCTAGAGGATAGCGGTAACTTGCATATACCCTTAGTATAGGGACCCAAAGGTGAAAATATTTTCTAAAACCGGGAGTCGAGGATCCCGAGTAGATTTTGTATATATATGGATATGGATATATATATATATATTTATATATATATATGGTTATAGTTTTTCCAAACTATTAATCGAATAAGGTTTATTCGATAACTTTAACTTTATTTTATTATTGAATATTATTTTGAATATTCATTCGAGGACTTATGACTCTTTTATATTATTTATTGAATATTATTTCGAATATTATTCGAAGGCGTATGACTCCGTTTATTTTATTAATAAATATTATTTTGAATATTCATTCGAGGGCTTATGACTCAGTTTATATTATTTAATGAATATTATTTGAATATTCATTTGAGGATCTATGACTCCGATTATTTGCTGAGATATATTCTTTATTTTATTAAAGAATAAGGTGTTAATAATCAAACTTATTTTCGATTATTCAAATAAAGATAATACTTTCATATAAGTATATCTTTGGTTATTTAACACTCGTTTCAAGTATAAGTTTTAATACTTCTACTTCAATTATTTTTATAAAGATTATTCTTATGGGAATATTATTTAAATAATAATATTCAGTCATTTTCTAAATATTCTGGGGACTGATTTACTTCATTAAATCAGCTTTACTCCAAACACTCTATAAAGTATTTTCGAGTCTTCAAAATGATTTTTAAAAGTTAGAGCGGATCCCAAAACTCAATTTTATATTTAAGATCTTCCTTTTAAAGGGGATTTAAATACTCGTTCAAAACCTGGGGAATCCGGCTCTGTGGTGTATTTTATATTCACAACAAGGTTGCAGTTTTGGTAAATGAATTGATTACTTACCCAACGTTCGGGAAGTAAGTCCATCTATTGAGTCGGCATAAGCAACATGGGCTCAGTGGGCGTCCATGATAGTGTAAGTGGCTCAGTGGGAGTCCATCAAATGCATAAGTGGCTGAGTGGCAGTCCAGCATAAGGTCCTAATTATGACCAGGGTGATGACCAGTGGGGAATTCGTCCATCTACTAGTAGAAAAGGTTACTTATGGGTATCTTTGCCTGATCAGCAAGATATCTGGTTTAGGCCAAAGGTTTTCTTTTCCTTCCAAATTCATCGGATATTGCAACTCTGTTCATACTTTACATAACAGAGGTTCCAGGAAATGTTTTAGAGATATATATATGTGGATATATATATATCGGGACTAAATAAAGCATCTCATAACTTTTTCATTCAATAATATTTCAAAGATTGAATCTATTCAAATCTTGTCTTGTAGTCTCATCTATGTGATGAACTTTTGAACTGATTATAACTTGAACGGTGGTAGTTCAAGTAATATTTGGAAAAGATATAAGTATATTGGGGTATCTTGTAACTTCATCTTTTAAACTTATATCTAGTATATGAATATCTTATGAATGACAAAGATTTTCAGAAAAACGTTGAGACAAGGTTAGATATATGAGATCACCTTGCAACGATATATTTTTTTATATATACAGTTATACACTGGGATTTTGTGTATATTATGCATGGAAGAGGACTTCCAATATTTTGAAAAGTATATATGTATATATACTGAATATTTTTGCGACTTCATCGCATTAAGATATCAAACTTGGTTCATTTCTTTTGACCAAGACTTTCATGAGTACTACGAGAAGGCTCATATACTAGTAAGTATATACTAGTAATTATCTTACACACGATAAAAGATTCTAGTAAGTATCCATTTAGATACTTATATTATTGTTATCACTATATATTATCTTGCGAGCTATAAGGCTCACTCTTGCTTTATTTCTTCATCACACAACAACAGTTAGGAAAGATGGCCAGACTCCAGCAGACCCAGCGCAAGCGCGTGGGAAGCGTTCCGCGTCTTCCCGATGATGTTGTAGCTGCTATAGCTGCAGAGGTAGATCTATTGGTAGATCAGACATTCTATTTTTGAGAATCAAATTATGTATAATTATAACTTGTGGCAGATAATGGCAATTAACTGTAAATTTATCAAGTAATCATTTTGGGTTGTAATAACTTTTAAATTGTGGATTCAAAGACTTGTACTTATTTAAATTTCATCTCTGAGACTATAACGGGTTATGGTGTGTGTTAGTGTGGGGTCACAGCATAAGGTTATTATTATTAATTAAGTGAAGTGATATTGTGGAAAGAAAGACCGTGACGACCCGGATCCCCGACCCCGGATCTGGGGGTGTTACAGAAGTGGTATCAGAGCTAAGCGTTATAAACCTCAGAGATGATGCGACGATATAATAACAAACTCACAAAGATAATAAGAACTCTTGCCAAGTTCATGGTCGGACTACTTAAAGTAGTGCTGACAGTTAAAACCCTTATGGGAACCCTTATAAATATCATGATAGGAGCGTAGTTCGTTATCGTATATGGTAGCGGGACTCCGAACCCTGAGATTGAGGAGCAACAGTGCGATGATGTTTTATTACTAATTGGAGATCGGATTGTGGATCCGATAGAGTGTCCTAATGCAGGACCGGATGATGTTGATATTGAGGATGTAGCGGTTGAGGATGTTGTCCTAGAAGGGATAGTTGTTAAGGAGGATCCCATGGAGGATCCTGACAAGATTGGATAAAGGACCACTGATGAATTGATGACCATGGTTAGGTCGACTACCAGAGGTAGGATTGGCCGGTCACTACCGGAGGTTCGTTCAAGTTTGTAAAGATAGTAACCCCTTTAACGCGGCTTACTCGTAAGACTGAGAAGTTCGAATGGACAGAGAAATGCGAGAACAGCTCTTTCAAGAACTGAAGCAGAGGTTGGTGATGGCCCCTATGTTGGCATTGCCGAATGGAAAAGGAGATTTTGTGAAGTGTAGTGACGCTTCGCACAAGGGCTTAGGGTGCGTGCTTATGGAGCACGGTAAGGTAATCGCGTACATGTCAAGACAATTAAGGTAATATGAAATTCGATATCCCCGCCCATGAGCTTAGGCTCGTGGCAATAGTTTTACCCTAAAGATTGGAGGCACTACTTATATGGAGAGAAGTGCGAGAATTACCTAAGCCATAAGTGCTCTAGTACATTTTCACGTAGAGAGAGCTCAACATATGCCCGAGGAGGCGGTTAGAGCTAATCAAGAATTATGATTGGGAGATTCTTCATCATTCGGGGAAAGCCAATGTGGTGGCTGATGCCCTTAGTAAAAAGGAGAGACTCAAGATGATAATGTCTTTGGGAGAGTTTATAAGAGATTTTGGAAATAGTAGTGAAGGTAACCGGAGCCGGTACCGAAAAGCTGTTTGATATTGCAATAGAGACCGAATTATTGGAAAAGAGCATACGGTGCCAGAGAAAGATGATAAGGGAATAATGAGGTATTCCTATAGAATTTGGGTTCCGAAAGTTCAAGAGCGTAAGGATGAGAACTTAGATGAGAGCCATAGTTTGAGGAATAAGATTTAGAGCAAACCCTGAACGTGATAGTCAGGGAGGTCGCTATCAAGATAGAAGGAACCCATGACATAATGGAGTGGAAAATGAGGATTTTAAATTAAAAGATGACCCCAATTATGGGGAGTAGGATGAAACATTTCATACTAAGGAAACAGAAAGTCGAGTAAGGAAAGGAGACCCGAGACGGTACTCCTATACGGCAATTCATGGACCTGTCTAGACAGAACTTAGACTATTATCCCCAACCACCACCTTGAGGAAACAATGCGATAGGAAATTCTTTCAGGACCTTTAAGTCTCTAAGCTCTCAGAGTTCCAAGGAACAGGTTGACCTAGTCGAGGCAAGAGCCTGGCTAAAGGAAATAGAGGAATCATTTGAGATTCTGAATGATTGACGAACCACAAAAGACTATTTTTGTCACTTACCCTCCTAAGAGAGAGACCACCCGCTGGTGAAAGACCAAGAAAGGCACGGAGCTAGAGGTTAGAATAAACTGATTTAAGTTCAGTCAATTGTTTTCGGGAAAGTAATTCCCAAAGATAAGGAGATAGTGTAAAAGCTTTGGAGCTAGAACAAAAGTGGATGAATATGATGAATTATGAATCTAAGTTGTAAAAGTTATCAAGATTCGTTCTGAGGACACGAATCCAGAATGACGGGATGTTTGGAATCAATACTTATGGTGTGTTAGTTCATGAAATAATGATAAGAGAAAGGAAAATAAAAAGAAACTGAAGTGGAAAGGAATATAAAGGCAATAGAGTTTGAGGTATGATAAGGGAGTTGGGTATGAGGAAACCCTAAAGACTCATAGCAATAGAAATAGAAAAGTATGTAATCGTCAGGGTGATGATAAACCACCATGAGTTAAAATTGATGGTTGAAGGCATAAGAGATACATATATTGTACCCCCTTTAAGTTGGGAGGATTCGAGGAAACCTTGAGATAGTTCGAAGGATAAATATTGAGACACGGATAGACTGAGGAGACAAGAAAGTAAGAAATCAGGAAAAAATTGGATGAAGGAAGTGACCTTCAATAATGTGAAATGTAAGACCGGTGGCTCGATACCCAGAAAGGGAGACGCCAGGTATGAAAGATATCCCAACATTGAGATGACTGTTGAGATAAACAACAAAAGTAAATAAGGATTTATTAAGAAGAAGTTCACGTTGAACGCGACCAATATCTTCCAGATCATCCATGTGATCATTACCAAATCAGGAAAGAAAAGCAGATGACCATTGTTATCTTTTGGAGGCCATATGGATTGACCTCAATTTGAATAATGATGCTATTATGAAGTTAGGTATAGACTATCGAGGTGGGAATGATTGAATAAGACACCCTTATCAGGGATATATGACTTGATTTGACACGAAAGGATAAAGAGTATGAAATAGGGGACCTAGTAATGATATAGGTATCCCTTGGAAAGGATTGATGAGGTTCGGAAAGAAAGGAAAGCTAAGTCTACAATTCGTTGGACCCTTGGATATATTAAGACGTTTGGGAAGTTAGCATATGAGCTAGCCCTAACCCCGAACATGTAGCAGGTCGTAACGTGTTTCACGTATCAATGTTAAGGAAGTGTAATTCAGATGCCAGATAAATAGAGGCATATGAGCGCATAGATATGCAACCCGACATAACCTATATGGAGCAACCAGGAAGGGTTATAGAGTAAAAAGGAACAAGTGCTTAGGAGAAGGATTATCAAACTAGGCAGAGTTTGGTGGTAGAACCACAATGTGGGAAAATTGACTCGAGAGTTAGAAAGTGTAATGCTAAGAAAGTATCCCCATTTGTTTTCTATCTGATTCCGGGACGGAATCCTTTTAAGGAGGGGAGACTGTAATAACCCCAATTTTTGAGAAATTTTGAAACCCTTATGAATAGTGTTTTTGCTGAACGAGAAAACTTTTCATGCCACGCTATGTAGGGGTTCTGTTATTGATCTTATGGGATATTATTAGTACTCTATGAAGTATATAAGTGTATGTAAAGATCGTCAGAATCCAATTCCGAACACTTTGGTTTTTCCCGGAAATCCACAAGATACGGAGAGAATTGAGTATAAGGTAACAGGATAAAAAGGATTTAAATTAAAGGATTATAATAGAGGATCATAAAAAGGAATATAATGTATTGAGAAAGGTTAAGGGAACCTAAGTAATAAGATCCCGGGTATGATCCTTCAAACGATAAACGAGAACGAAAGTTAAGCGAACCGTATAACAGATCAGCGGTCATTAGGCAAACGATTAGGAAGTTAATCAAAGGGATTAGTGGGAATGATGTCATCCAACCAATAGAAAGAGGACAAGGAAGTGAGGATGACATCATGAGGATGACATAAGCATGGCATGGGAAGGAAGGAGGTGTGGTGGCTTTGTAACCACACAAATCCAAGGGCAAGAAGGTAATTGACTAAAGAAAGCACAAAAACCAATCAACCAAGCCAAGTAAAATCATTTTCATCAAAAATCAAAAGCAAACAAGGCTTTGTTCTTCATTGCTCACGGCTTTTCACTATTCAAAAGGCAAGAGAAATTCAAAATCCAAGATCCAAGCTTCCTAAATTGGTAAGATAATTCCCTAATCATCTTCATGCTTAGTTAGGACTATATCATGAGTTTAAGCCATTAATTCCTTCTCAATCTTCTTCATTTAATCAAAGAAGAAGACAATGAATAGTGTTTTCAAGTTTTTTAACTTGAACTTTTCTTGGTTTTCTTGAAGATCCAAGCATTCTTAAGACTTCTCCAAGCTTCTTAAGGCTTCCTAGCTCCACCCACCACTTCAAGGAAGGTATACCATCTCCAAACCCTAGATTCCTATATATTATAAGATGATTTTGATTAGTGGGTTGATATTGTAGCTTGTTGTTATGATTTAGAGTTTGGGATTTGGAATGGTAGTGAAATGGAATGGTAATTGTTGTGGTTTTGATTTAAAGGAACTTAAGTATGATTAAAGTTAAGTTTAAGCATGAGTATGAATGATTAAATTGAATTGGTTGGGGTTGTTATGATGTGATAAGGATGGATGTTGGTTGTATGTTGGATTTGAGGTTGGTTTGTGGTTGGTTTTGTATGGTTTAAAATTTGGAAATCGCGTAAACATAGCCGTCGTAACGTCCGATTTTCTTTGGACTGTTTTTGTGCATAGCATTAGGACCCGAGAACCCCCTGCTAGATTATGACCACTTCCATGATTAGATAGCTCATGTTACGAGCTTCGTTTTGATATGTAGTTCGTTCGATTCCGATGCACAGTTTAGGAGAAACGACCGTTTCAAGTAACGGCGTTTCGCGAACGAAACTTTTTCCCTCGCCTTACTTTGAAACATAGGTTAAAGACCAAAAAGGGTTAATTAATGTATGAAACATTTATGGTAAGTGTGTTAGGCAGTTGGTAAGGCATTCGCGAAGGAATCGCTTTAAAACTCGTAAAGGTTAAATTATTAAAAATGGTGGAGCCGAGGGTACCCGAGTGACTTAAGCGAATCGGTGAGCGCAAAACAAGCGTTAGAGTCTAAGTTAGTTAAAGTATAGGTTTACAAGTGATTTTGGTTTAATTCCAACTTACTTGTTGTTTATAGGTTATCAGACTCGTCCCGAGCCTTTCTCACCCCCAAGTCGCTCAGGCAAGTATTCTATCCGTTATACTGTTGTTGTGATGAATATATGTATTTGCATTATCTTGCGATAGATGCATGTTGGTTAATTAGCAAAATCTTGCGATATATTGTAGCATGTGATATGGTATATATATGCATGCCTGTTTCATATTCTTGAAATATATATCTGTTGGTTCAGTTGATAATACCTATGCTAGAGGATAGCGGTAACTTGCATATACCCTTAGTATAGGGACCCAAAGGTGAAAATATTTTCTAAAACCGGGAGTCGAGGATCCCGAGTAGATTTTGTATATATATGGATATGGATATATATATATATATTTATATATATATATGGTTATAGTTTTTCCAAACTATTAATCGAATAAGGTTTATTCGATAACTTTAACTTTATTTTATTATTGAATATTATTTTGAATATTCATTCGAGGACTTATGACTCTTTTATATTATTTATTGAATATTATTTCGAATATTATTCGAAGGCGTATGACTCCGTTTATTTTATTAATAAATATTATTTTGAATATTCATTCGAGGGCTTATGACTCAGTTTATATTATTTAATGAATATTATTTGAATATTCATTTGAGGATCTATGACTCCGATTATTTGCTGAGATATATTCTTTATTTTATTAAAGAATAAGGTGTTAATAATCAAACTTATTTTCGATTATTCAAATAAAGATAATACTTTCATATAAGTATATCTTTGGTTATTTAACACTCGTTTCAAGTATAAGTTTTAATACTTCTACTTCAATTATTTTTATAAAGATTATTCTTATGGGAATATTATTTAAATAATAATATTCAGTCATTTTCTAAATATTCTGGGGACTGATTTACTTCATTAAATCAGCTTTACTCCAAACACTCTATAAAGTGTTTTCGAGTCTTCAAAATGATTTTTAAAAGTTAGAGCGGATCCCAAAACTCAATTTTATATTTAAGATCTTCCTTTTAAAGGGGATTTAAATACTCGTTCAAAACCTGGGGAATCCGGCTCTGTGGTGTATTTTATATTCGCAACAAGGTTGCAGTTTTGGTAAATGAATTGATTACTTACCCAACGTTCGGGAAGTAAGTCCATCTATTGAGTCGGCATAAGCAACATGGGCTCAGTGGGCGTCCATGATAGTGTAAGTGGCTCAGTGGGAGTCCATCAAATGCATAAGTGGCTGAGTGGCAGTCCAGCATAAGGTCCTAATTATGACCAGGGTGATGACCAGTGGGGAATTCGTCCATCTACTAGTAGAAAAGGTTACTTATGGGTATCTTTGCCTGATCAGCAAGATATCTGGTTTATGCCAAAGGTTTTCTTTTCCTTCCAAATTTATCGGATATTGCAACTCTGTTCATACTTTACATAACAGAGGTTCCAGGAAATGTTTTAGAGATATATATATGTGGATATATATATATCGGGACTAAATAAAGTATCTCATAACTTTTTCATTCAATAATATTTCAAAGATTGAATCTATTCAAATCTTGTCTTGTAGTCTCATCTATGTGATGAACTTTTGAACTGATTATAACTTGAACGGTGGTAGTTCAAGTAATATTTGGAAAAGATATAAGTATATTGGGGTATCTTGTAACTTCATCTTTTAAACTTATATCTAGTATATGAATATCTTATGAATGACAAAGATTTTCAGAAAAACGTTGAGACAAGGTTAGATATATGAGATCACCTTGCAACGATATATTTTTTTATATATACAGTTATACACTGGGATTTTGTGTATATTATGCATGGAAGAGGACTTCCAATATTTTGAAAAGTATATATGTATATATACTGAATATTTTTGCGACTTCATCGCATTAAGATATCAAACTTGGTTCATTTCTTTTGACCAAGACTTTCATGAGTACTACGAGAAGGCTCATATACTAGTAAGTATATACTAGTAATTATCTTACACACGATAAAAGATTCTAGTAAGTATCCATTTAGATACTTATATTATTGTTATCACTATATATTATCTTGCGAGCTATAAGGCTCACTCTTGCTTTATTTCTTCATCACACAACAACAGTTAGGAAAGATGGCCAGACTCCAGCAGACCCAGCGCAAGCGCGTGGGAAGCGTTCCGCGTCTTCCCGATGATGTTGTAGCTGCTATAGCTGCAGAGGTAGATCTATTGGTAGATCAGGCATTCTATTTTTGAGAATCAAATTATGTATAATTATAACTTGTGGCAGATAATGGCAATTAACTGTAAATTTATCAAGTAATCATTTTGGGTTGTAATAACTTTTAAATTATGGATTCAAAGACTTGTACTTATTTAAATTTCATCTCTGAGACTATAACGGGTTGTGGTGTGTGTTAGTGTGGGGTCACAGCATAAGGTTATTATTATTAATTAAGTGAAGTGATATTGTGGAAAGAAAGACCGTGACGACCCGGATCCCCGACCCCGGATCTGGGGGTGTTACATATGAGTTTCTTCTGTGGATAAATCATATGAGGCGAAAATGAAAGAAAATTTAGTGTATTCCTTCTGAATCGTTTCTCTTCTCAAATTATCGATTCCTGAGTGAGACAAACAGTGTTGTGGTATGACGCTTTGTCGAAATGACAACAGTCGGGTGGGACGCCACCTAATCATGTGCTGTATGCCATATGGTATGAAAGACTAGCTATCTTGAGTACGAATATGGTTGTCTCATTTATATCAAAATCCTCACTCATTCTTCTTCCTTCAATTTATTGACTTATACCTCCTCCCAAGAAGATGTTGCATCGTTATTCCTTATTTAGTTTTTTCAATCAAAATCCTATTCACAAACTCTCCTCTTGCATAGAGTTTGTTCTTTGACGATTACAAAAGAAATGGAATAGTCCCGTGTGACAGGTAGAATTACGTGTCGAAGGAGGATATGATTGCAAACCGATTAATGGTGGACACCTGTGAGCATGAAAGAATGGATATACCGACAATGTGGACATGGCGAAGACATCAAGTCAGACAGTTATTCTTGCTACGGGGATCCCATCAGTACGGTAGATTACGTTAACGCGATGCACTTCAAATCGGAAGATTTCGACGAGAAATGAATCGTTAGTGAACCGTAGTAAATAGATTAATTACAAAATAAGAAAGTAAAGTTGTGTGCGTCAGACAAAGCAAACGAGTATCGCGATGTTAAAGATGCAAAAATTAGCAAGTAAGAATTCATTATAATGCTTGATTACGAAGACATTTCAGCGGACTTTCTAAAGCTGCTATATGACGCAATTGGGATATGATCGAACGAGCTCGAAAGATGAATATAAATGAAATGTGGATGGTAACCAGTGTTATCGTTCTTGTCTTCAATATTACCGCATATATTCCTTCTCAATTCCTAAAAATGTATGAACTTCTTCCCTCCAATGAACTCTTTTCTATGATATTGAAAAAGAAGATATTCTATTCCTTTCAATTTTATTTGCTTCCCTTAAGTCTTGTTTTCTAGATTGGGACAAACAGTGTTATGGTGAGACACTTTGTCAGAATGATGAAGAGTTGGGTGGGATGTCACCTAATCATGTGCTGTATGCCATATGGTATGAAAGACTGGCCATCTTAAGTACCAATGTGATTGTCTCATTCATATTCAAATCCTTACCTCTTCTTTCTTTTTAACTTTAATTTTTGTTGAATTTTGAATCCTTCTAGTCATTTCGTTGTACTGTTGATCTTCGCAAGAAGTTTTCAATCAGAAATTAACATATCCTGAATTAAGTAGACGAAGTTCCATCTACTTCTTATGCATGGAAAGGAAACACGAGCACATGACGAGGATTACAAATCACTAGCCCCAGTGAAGGATCCACTAAGAGTTAAGGGGATCTACTCCAATAAGGAATACGTCTCCAAGAATGATAGTTTATGAATTGTCTGTGAAATAGGTTATTCAGAATACGTATGCTATGCGGTGACGTGAATGATAATGGTGAATACCTTAAGCGTTAAAGTATTACAAGATGTTAGAGAAACTTAATTGTTTATCTCTCAAGGTTTTGTTGATAAGATGAATTACCCTGCTGAGTTGATAAGATTGTGACTGAAGGACTACTAAGTCAAGAACGTGTAGTTGTTAAATAAGTAAGTACCAATGGTGAAATTGAGATTCCTGGCAATAAGTTGTGTAGAATTGATATCCTGGAAGATAAGAGGATTTGATATTATTCTAAGGAATGGATTGACTACTAAAGCATGATGTCCAAACAGACCGTCGTGATGAAAAGATAATTCTAAAGATGCCAAATGAGAAGGTGAGGAGATTCAGAAGATAAAAGAAGGTAACGAATTTGTTAATAATGATTATGGTAATCAAGATATGAGCATTAGGGTGATTACGGGATACATAAAAGTCAGAAGCAAACAAAATTTGAAGATTTAATAGCAATTAAGGAGTTTCAAGATATGTTTTAGATGAGTTATCAATATTTCTTCCTGATAGAGAAAGGAAGCTCGTGATTGACTTAACACCTGAGACGAAGCTAGTGACTACGGCCTTACCCAAAATGGCACCAGTTAAAATGAGGAAGTTAGCAAAGTAGACGCAAGAGATATTTGAAGAAGAAGCGATTAGACCCAGCATATCCTATAAGGTGCACCAATACTAAATGTTAATAAGAAAGATGGAAGTATGTGATTATGCGTCGACTAGCAAGAACTTAACAAGTTTACTATCAAGAGCAAGTATTTGTTACCTCGACCCAATGATTTGTTTGATCAAACGAAGGAAGCAAAGTACTTTTATAAGACTGATTTAAGACTTGATATTTCACCAATTGAAGACTAAACCTATGGATGTATCAAGGACAATTTTCAGAACTAAGTAATGTTCTCATATTGTCATTTATATTAACCAATATACCAGTAATATTTGAACATGATGGACAGAATCTTTAAGGAATATTTGAGTAAGCTATAGTTGTGATACTTAAAGTTAATGGAGGACCATGCAAAGCGTTTAATAATGACCGGGAAGTTGGAGAAGAAAGAAGTTGTATGAAATATAGTTCTTATCATAGATAGTCAATGTAGAGAAGATCAAAAGAGATTCAGCAGAAGTTAAAATTACTATGAATGAAAAGAGACCAGAAACACCAACAAAAGTAAGAAGTTTTATCATGGGTCAGTTACTATTGGAAATTTGTACAAGATTTCATGAAAGTTGCAATATCTTGAACGAAGCTAACCAGGAAAAGCAAGAAGTTTTGTGGAATGGAGAAGGATGAAGGGAAAGTTTTGCGGAGTTAAATGAAAGAATGGTTTCAGCACCTGTTTTATCAATTTAAAAGTATCAAGGAGGTTTGGTAGTTTATAGGGATGCTTCTCATTAGGGAATATGATGTGTGTTGATACAGCATAATAGAGTTATTGTATATGCATCCAGACAACCGAAACCTTTGAAAGGAATATGTCCTAAGTCCAATCATGTATTAGGATTTAGGAATAACTTTTATGTAATCTGTTTTGATTTCATTGATATTAATAAAGACTTGTTTTGTTTTTATTACGGGCTTTATCTATTTAAGTGTTTAAATAAGATATACCATAGTTTAGAGTAAAGCTTTTTATGGATTATGATGAGATCATAATAGTGAGACCTAAAAAGATGATAACTCTAAACTTAAATAGTTCCTGGTCATAGGATTACTAACTGGTAATTAATAATCCGCAAAGATCGGTACATACTATGCTTGCTTCATTATGAAGGATGCCTGTTCTCATAGACATTTGTGTGGTGACACTATAGCTAGTATGTAGGTGCTTATTATGGAATAAGTTCACTGAACATGACTCGCCCAGCTGAACAACTGATGGAGTTCACTCACGTGTCAGCAGTTGTTCGCTTAGTGATAGTTGTACAAGTATCCTTAGACTTGAGGTCATCATAGTCATCTTGTGTACACTGAACTATGCTTTGGTTTAGTTCTTAGTCTCCAGGGATAATTATTAGGGCTCTTCTAGGTATAGGAATTTATACACGAAGATAGTGTATGATCAATAAAGGATCTACCCCTTCCAGTGAAGGAAGCGAATGTTCAAGGCTGATCCACTTATGCTAGTTCAGGAATCTCTGGCCAGAGTTAATGAAATTAGAAAGGAGTTTCTAATTTGCATAGAACTACGCATAATAGATGGTAAGCAAGTGATTGAATTAGATAGGCTTGACACGAGATCCATGCCTTGTATTTAATCGGGACATTGTAGGGTAGAAGGAGTTTATTGTACGGTAACTATTCACTGACAGGTTCTTGGTATTCTAAGCAGTGAATTCATATTATCCGGATAGTCGCGATATGTTGAGAAGCATCACTCACGATGTAGAATAAATGTGATTAATTAATTAATCATATTTAATAAATTAGAGAATTTATATAAATAATGATAAAATAGTTTTATTATTATTTATTTCTACTACCGGCTTGATATTGAACCTACAGGGTCACACCATAAAAAGAGAATGATTTTATGGTGGAGGAATTAATTAATAATGGCTAATAATTATTTATTTGTGAAATAAATAATTAATTGGCAAATTTAATAATTGATTAAATGAGATTTAATTGATTATAAATTAATTAAGAAAAGTTCTCAATATTATTAATTAAGGATTTAATTTTTGGAAATTAAATCAAGAGAGAGAATTATTTCTAAAGTGTTTAGAAAAAGGATTAATAATTAAAAGGTGTTTTAATTATTAATGAGAATAATAAATGGGATAATAATAATATTATTTATGGGAAAATTTCAGCTGAAAATTTTGCCTATAAATACACTATTATAGACCCTATTTTATTCTAACCCCAGAAACCCAAAAGTTTCAGAAAACCAAATTCTCTCCACCTCCTCCTCCTCCTAAAAGTCGTTTTCTTGGTGGATACCGGTGGAGTGCTTCACACTTGAGGAGCAACTGCTAAGGATCTCTGATCGTTATCTCCGAATTAATTTTAAAAGGTTAGATTCGATCCCTCGAATTTTTATTCATGATTTATATGCTTTTATTTGGATTTTGTATGTGTAAAAGTGTTTTTCCACGCCCCGCTGTGATTTAAAAATCCAACAATGGTATCAGAGCATAGGTTGTATGCATATAGATCTGTGGTAAAAATTTCAGAATTTTATGTGCTTGTATGAATTAATTATGATTTTTACAAGTTATATCATGGATTAATTTTGTCTGATGAGAAATCGTTTCTCAGAATAATTTTGAATGTTGATCTGGGTTCTACAAGTGTTGTAGATCGTCTGGGTATTTTTTTCATAATTTTAGGATGTATAGATTTTTTATTATGAATTTTTGAAGTTCTAGCAATTAAATTCGTAATTAAATAAAGATATATATATATATAAATTGATTGTATGTAAGTATATATCTGCTGCTGTTTTGCCTGCTGTGGTGTGAGACACGGAAAAGAAGAAGACAGAAACGGCAGGTCTGACAAGGTCTGGCGGCACGGAAATCCATGGTGGCGGCGGCTGCTGAAAATAAAAAAAAAAATATATAGGGGTGTAACGCATTCCGGGAATGCGTTACACACCTGTGGCGCATTCACGGAATGCGTTACACCCTTTAATGGCTTAAAAGGGGTGTAACGCATCACCGGAATGCGTTACAGGGCTTGTAACGCATTCCTGTAATGCGTTACAGCCCTTCTGTTGATTTTAAAATTGATTTTCTGGGAGTTTCGTAACTCCGTTTTAGGCGTGCAATATACCGTTGGATTCGTTTTTTTGAGACGGATCTAATGGAGTGATCAATTTTAGTTTATATAAAAGTTTTGAACTGTTTATATTTCCATGAAGTGTTTTAAAGTTGTTTTTGACTGTTTTAATTGCTTTTAAATGCTTCATGTGATACATAGAGATGTATAATACTTAGTTCTATGTGCTAGATGATGTAACATGCCTACCTTGATGTTTATTCATGTTGATATATGTGATATATGCTTAGTTTATCATGCGATGATAGATTTAGGTGAACTTGAATGAACATAAGGCGTTTGTTAGACAACCTAGTATAGTGAAATTGTTTCATAACCTTAATAATAATATTATGAATACAATCATGAGATTCTTGTGTTTGTGAAACACGTAATTGAATATGAATTTTCGATATGAGAGAAAAGATGATTCTGTCAACAACAGATTTCTATCTGTAAGAAAGGGTTATTAAGTGACGCCTCTTGACAATGCTCCACCCGATCTGGGAATCGTCTGATTATTGATTATTGATTTGAAATATTTAATTTAAAAGGAAGAATCTTTTTATAATATGATTATGATTGTAACGTAATATAATCCCTCTAAAATTAAATAATATCAAGTAGTAATTGGCCAATGATACAACGGGCTTGTGTCGGTCATAGCCTTCCAACATGATAGAAAAGTAGTTCTTATTTTTGAATCATTGTCGGTTCGTGCTACAGCCGAGGGCTTTGATTTCAAAATAAGAAATACTTGTCTATTACATAGAGATGTGTACATTGAATAAGAATCTAAAGGTCGGTACGTGCTACAGCCATGGGCCTTTGGGGACTGATTCAACTGTACGGAATGTTGGGTTAGACTTGACTTAGAATATTGAGTTTGTCGTGCTACAGCCGAGACTCAATTATTCAAGAGGCTAAAGTTTGATTAGGGAATAACATGAGATGTAATTGACAAGAGTTGTCTGCCTATTGAAAATTACATGGCGGTTCGTGCTACAGCCGGGGTCGTGTAATGGAATGTAGGATCCCTAATCCCACTAGCATTATGAATGCTTAATTTTTCATGTAGGGGGTTGAATAAATTAGGAAAACTAGTGGGAGCCACTTATGAATAAAGACCCGATTCATATAGTGTTTTGAAATGAAATCGAATATTTGCTAAGTGTTGTTATGTGTTTATCATTTACAGATTTACTTTGTACATTATGTCTTCTGCACTATCACTTAGGAGCATACTGGATGCTCACAAATTGACTGGTCCTAATTATGCTGACTGGCTTCGAAACTTGAGAATTGTTCTCAGGATTGAGAAGCTGGAATACGTGATTGACTCACCTAAGCCTACTGAACCTGCTAGTGATGCACATAATGATGAACACGTTGTGTATCGTAAGTGGATAGATGATGCAAATGTTGCTCAATGCATCATGCTAGCTTCCATGAACATTGAGCTACAGAAGCAACATGAGCATATGGATGCTCACACTATCCTAATGCATCTACAAGAGTTGTATGATGTGGCGGGGAGGACAGCTCGATATGAGATATCGAAGGAGTTGTTCGGTTGTAGGATGTCTGAGGGATCATCTGTGAATGACCATGTACTTAAGATGATCAATTTGATTGAACGTCTTGGACAACTTGGTTTTGCCATGGATGGGGAGCTGAGCCAAGACTTGGTCTTGCAATCGCTTCCGAGTTCGTTCTCGCAGTTTGTTGTGAACTTTCACATGAATAAGTTGGATGTCAGCCTGCCTGAACTCCACAACATGTTGAAGACTGCGGAATCGAATTTTCCCCCTAAGAAGAGTTCTGTTCTTCTAATTGGTGAAGGTTCCAATCCTAGGAAAAGGAAGAGGAACTCTTCCAAGAAGAAGAAAGTAGGTGAGAAAATGCCGGTTCCACCAAAGGCTGAAGACCCCAAGAGCAAAGTTGTTTGCTTTCACTGTAATAAGGTGGGGCACTGGAAGAGGAACTGCAAGGTTTACCTTACAGAATTGAAGAAGAAGGGTAGTGAGACTACCGCTTCTGATTTAGGTATGTTCATGATAAAAGTGAATATGTCATTTCTACTTGGGTATTAGATACCGCCTGTGGTTCTCATATCTGCAATTTGTTGCAGGGACCAAGGAGAAGTAGGACTCTTGAGGAAGAGGAGGTGATTCTACTGATGGGAAATGGAGCAAGAGTTGCTGCTGTAGATGTAGAATCATTTCATTTACATATGCCTACGGGAAAGACCATTATTTTAAATAATTGTTATTTTGTTCCCTCGATTGTGAGGAATATTATTCCCAAGTTAGACTTGGCTGGATTTTCATTTATTATTGAGAATAATGAATGTTCTATTCTTAGAGATAATATTCTTTATGGACGTGGTACTTTAAATAATGGTCTGAATATATGTGACATAATTTACTTCAGATTGAACAAACTAATAAAAGAAAAGGGATGATGAAAATCTCACTTTATAGTGGCACTGCAGTCTCCATTTAGTGGACATGGAGAGAGGGCTGCAAATTTGCTAGGAATGGTACACACAGATGTATGTGGACCAATGTCTACGCAAGCCATGGGTGGATTTTCATACTTCATTACTTTCATAGATGTTAGATCTGGATTCGGATATGTGTTTGATGAAACACAAGTCTGAGGCCTTTGAAAAGTTCAAAGAATATAAGTATGAAGTGGAGAAACAACCAAACATAGTATTATAACTCTTTGATTAGATCGAGATGGTGAATACTTGAACGGAGAGTTTTTAGATTATCTCAAAGTAAATGGTATAGTCTCCCAGTGGACTCCTCCAGATTAGTATCTAAAAGGAGAAATCGAACTTTGTTAGACATAGTTCGGTCCATGATGAACTATGCAAATCTTCCAGTATTCCTATGGGGTTATGCATTGGAAACCTCAGCATATTTACTGAATAAGGTGCTTTCCAAAATCTGTTCCTCAAACTCCGTATGAGATATGGAAAGAAAGGAAACCGAGTCTTAAACACGTTAAGATTTGGGGATGTCCAGCTTATGTCAAGTAAGTTGACCCAGATAAGCTGGAATATCGATCCGTAAAATGTAGTTTTGTGGGATATCCTAAAGAGACTTTAGGGTATTACTTTTGCACCGATCATCGGGTGTTTGTCTCCAGACATGCTACCTTCTTGGAAAAGGAGTTTATCCTTGAAGGAAACAGTGGGAGAAAAATTGAACTTGATGAAGTTCAAGAAGCACAAACTACTACGGATCAAGTGGAAACACCTGTTCTGACTGAACAACCTTTTGTGGAACAGCCCATTCATAGGTCAGGGAGAGTGTCTCGCCAACCTGAGAGGTAATATGGCCTTGTCATTGAGAATGACAATGAGTTGTCAATCATTTGATGATGACGACCCTGTGACCTATAATGAGGCTATGAGTAGTGTTGACTTAGAGAAATGGCATAGTGCCATGAAATCCAGAATGGAATCTATGTATACGGTATACAAAAGATAGATTATAGCAGATGGCCAGGTGGAGACCTAAAAGGCCAGGCTTTTGGGAAAAGGATTCAAACAAAGGCAATGGATTGACTTTGATGAAACTTTTTACATGAAGCCCTGTTAAAATCAGTTCAGATTTTGCTTGCGATTAATGTGGTTTAAAGCAAGCTTCTCGAAAGATGGAACATTCGTTTTGATGAGATAATCAAAGAGTTTGATTTTATCGAAAAATGAAGATGAACCATGCGTCTACAAAAGGGTTAGTGGAAGCGCGGTAACATTTCTTATATTGTATTGAATTAGAGTTGACACACACAACAACATAGCAGACCCACTCACAAAGCTACTTTTTTAAAGTCACTTTGATCGTCATAAAGATGAGATGGGTATTAGATACCAGAGTGATTGGCTTTAGTACAAGTAGGAGATTGAAAGGAATATGTCCTAAGTCCAATCATGTATTAGGATTTAGGAATAACTTTTATGTAATCTGTTTTGATTTCATTGATATTAATAAAGACTTGTTTTGTTTTTATTACGGGCTTTATCTATTTAAGTGTTTAAATAAGATATACCATAGTTTAGAGTAAAGCTTTTTATGGATTATGATGAGATCATAATAGTGAGACCTAAAAAGATGATAACTCTAAACTTAAATAGTTCCTGGTCATAGGATTACTAACTGGTAATTAATAATCCATAAAGATCGGTACATACTATGCTTGCTTCATTATGAAGGATGTCTGTTCTCATAGACATTTGTGTGGTGACACTATAGCTAGTATGTAGGTGCTTATTATGGAATAAGTTCACTGAACATGACTCGCCCAGCTGAACAACTGATGGAGTTCACTCACGGGTCAGCAGTTGTTCGCTTAGTGATAGTTGTACAAGTATCCTTAAACTTGAGGTCATCATAGTCATCTTGTGTACACTGAACTATGCTTTGGTTTAGTTCTTAGTCTCCAGGGACAATTATTAGGGCTCTTCTGGGTATAGGAATTTGTACACGAAGATAGTGTATGATCAATAAAGGATCTACCCCTTCCAGTGAAGGAAGCGAATGTTCAAGGCTGATCCACTTATGCTAGTTCAGGAATCTCTGGCCAGAGTTAATGAAATTAGAAAGGAGTTTCTAATTTGCATAGAACTACGCATAATAGATGGTAAGCAAGTGATTAAATTAGATAGGCTTGACACGAGATCCATGCCTTGTATTTAATCGAGACATTGTAGGGTAGAAGGAGTTTATTGTACGGTAACTATTCACTGACAGGTTCTTGGTATTCTAAGCAGTGAATTCATATTATCCGGATAGTCGCGATATGTTGAGAAGCATCACTCACGATGTAGAATAAATGTGATTAATTAATTAATCATATTTAATAAATTAGAGAATTTATATAAATAATGATAAAATAGTTTTATTATTATTTATTTCTACTACCGGCTTAATATTGAACCTACAGGGTCACACCATAAAAAGAGAATGATTTTATGGTGGAGGAATTAATTAATAATGGCTAATAATTATTTATTTGTGAAATAAATAATTAATTGGCAAATTTAATAATTGATTAAATGAGATTTAATTGATTATAAATTAATTAAGAAAAGTTCTCAATATTATTAATTAAGGATTTAATTTTTGGAAATTAAATCAAGAGAGAGAATTATTTCTAAAGTGTTTAGAAAAAGGATTAATAATTAAAAGGTGTTTTAATTATTAATGAGAATAATAAATGGGATAATAATAATATTATTTATGGGAAAATTTCAGCTGCAAATTTTGCCTATAAATACACTATTATAGACCCTATTTTATTCTAACCCCAGAAACCCAAAAGTTTCAGAAAACCAAATTCTCTCCACCTCCTCCTCCTCCTAAAAGTCGTTTTCTTGGTGGATACCGGTGGAGTGCTTCACACTTGAGGAGCAACTGCTAAGGATCTCTGATCGTTATCTCCGAATTAATTTTAAAAGGTTAGATTCGATCCCTCGAATTTTTATTCACGATTTATATGCTTTTATTTGGATTTTGTATGTGTAAAAGTGTTTTACCATGCCCCCGCTGCATTTAAAAATCCAACAACCTTATGAACAGAAGTATCCTACCCACAAATTGGGAGTAACAGTAATAATATTCGTTTTGAAAGATTTGGGAAACATAATATGTATGGAGAAAGGTGTAAGATCTATACGGGTCATAAGAGGTTGAAGTATGTATTCACGAGGAAAAGCAAAGATGGAGGAAAGCAATAACGGACATAGAAACTATACCGGAAGAATTTTCTATGGAATTTTAGAAGTTGGAATTGGGAGTCAGAGTTTATAATCCAAACAGGAGCAAGGATGAATAGTATGACCTTTCAGTCGAAGTTGTTAAGAGAAAGACAAGGAGATGTCAAAAGAAGATAATGGATCACGATGTTAGCATTAGTGAGAGGAAATTTATACGCCCAGGAGAATGATCACGATATACCCAGGTTCTCCTCCAGCACTTGGAAGTTACAAGTAGAAGAATTAAGATTTGAAATGCCACAGGGAATTCATAGTATAAAGTATATACTCTATTGAAGAGATGCCAAAATATATGGAAATAAAAGAAAAACAGCGATAACCAGGTATAAAAAGGATATTTCAAAATGGATTAGAAAGTGCTGGACACGTCAAGGTATTAAGGTGAACTATTGGAGGCCTAATGGATAAGGCAGACCCAGGGAATGGTTTTACAAGAAGTGAATCGTGAAAGGTACCAGTGATGTTCATGGAGAAAAGGGAATGAAATTATAAGAATATGTACTGATTATCGGGAATTTAAAAAAACAATGAATAAGAAGAAGTGAGACCCTATAAAGAATTGATTACTTATAAGACCTAATTTAAGAAGTGTGTTATGTATTGAGAATTAACTTAATATCTGACCTGAGAAAATATCAGAGATTACGATTAAAGTCAGTTCAGAGCATTGCAAGCTCTGATGATATTATGTGAAATGACAAGTGTATCAAGTGGCTATAAGGAATTAAAGAATGTGGTGTATAAGGAATATTTGGATAAGTAAACTGTATTTATTGATAACATCCTCAGCTACTCAAGGAATAAGAGAGTCTGCGTGGGATGCCCAAGGATTTTTCTCTAAAGATCAGAAGGAAAGCAACTATACGTTGAGTCTTCAAGAATGAAATTTTAACTAAGGTTAACCAAAGATTCTGAATTAATCCATTAACCACTACCTAAGCAAAGCCGTATGGTAACAGATGCCTTATGCCGACAAAAAGGATTAGATGTAATTAAGACCACCGAGAAATTAATAGATGAATGGGAAAGAGTGGAAAACGAGCACCGTCTAACATCCTTATACGGAGAGTCAAAGTACGGAAATGATTTAGGAAATGTAAGATATGTTAAGAGGTGAAGTTTTAAGGAAACACTGGAATGATCATTTATCAGCGATGTCAGCCTTAGAATGCTATTTTATTAAGCTTCATGTGAACGCAAGTGCAGGTCCCCATTCTTATTGAGACAAAGTAGGAGGAAGAAAGTTGTTATTTTAAATTAATTCAGCACACCAAGAGCGTAGGGATATTGATTGAAGCAGCTTGGAGTAGACAAAGAAAGAAGACGAAATTGTATCGAGAGGAAGTATGAGTATAGAAATAGGACCAGTAGTGTTAGTAAAATGTCATCTTGAAAAAGATTGGATAAGTTTGAGTAGAAGGGACAAGCTAAGTCCTAAAATTAGTAAACCATTCGAGGTATTGATAAATATAGATAAAGTTGTTCATAAATGATATGACCGTCACACCTGTGTGTACACCTAATGTATTTTATTTGTTAATGTTAAAGTGATAAGTATTGAGTTGGAATTAAATGATTGATCAGGAGCTAATTGGGCTCTTCTCCAAGTTATTCTGCATATAGTGATCAATCCAAATTCTTGATCGTCAAAGGCAAGTCCTTGGAAACGAGTGCATATCTATTGTGAGTACGTTTGAACCCTCGAATAGAAAGGTCTACTTAGAAATTTGAGTCAGATATGCTTGACAAATATCCTCACTTAATTAGTTAGACCAGATTCTGAGGACAGAATCCTTTTAAGGGGGGAAGGATATAACGACTCGTGTGTTTTTGAATTATTTAAATATGTGATTATTACGGAAATTATTAAATAAAATATATTTTTGGTTTTGATCGCTATGTGTTGGTTGATTATTATATAGGTGTAATTTATAATATACCGGGTTGTTCATGTGATTAATTATGGAGTCGTATTGGATTGTTTTCATTTTCAAAAGTGGATTTGGTGCAAATTTATTTGCATAAATATTGGGAATGTTTCAAAAATTATTTTTATGATTTTATAATTACAATAATTATTTTTAGGATTTTATAAAATTGAGAAATCAATATTTTATTAATTATTTATCTTTAAATGATTTTCTGAATGCTTCTATTTGTAAAATCCATATTTAATTCTAGAATTCTTCAAAAATTTTGAAACTCATATTTATTTAAGTTTGGAATATTTCGAGAATTTTAAAATTATTTCGGAAATTTTCGGGATTAATTTCACGCGCTTGTTGTTTCACTTCATTGATAAAAGTGGATATAAAGTGTATTTTAAAAATCGTTTTAAAATTCCAAAATTCATGTTTTTATAAATTTCAGGATTTTTAGAAAATTTTAAGACTATTTTAATAATTTTCTAAATTTACTTTACGTGCGGCTTGGCTCGATAAATGGTAA
Source organism: Apium graveolens (assembly GCF_009905375.1). NCBI lineage: Eukaryota > Viridiplantae > Streptophyta > Magnoliopsida > Apiales > Apiaceae > Apium > Apium graveolens. The sequence continues at coordinate 224,031,817 of NC_133648.1, forward strand.
ATTGTGAGTCAAAACCGGGCTTGCAAGTAGGAAACTGGACACGTGTCGAATTATTATAACATTACTATACATTTGCTGCACACAAATTGGATGGGTTGTTGCAATTAAAAAAAATAATAATAAAAATAAAAATAACTCGACACACACGGCTGTGTGTCACCACCGCCTTCACCACTCTCTTTTTCTCTATCTCAGTCTCCCCTCTTGATTTTCTCTTCGTCTCTCTGCATATCAGTATTAATCTCTTCCTTTTTCTTTGTTTACTTCTTCCTCCCCCTCTTTTCTTCCATTTCGTTTCGGCTCTCAGCGATTTTGCCGCCGCCCTTGTTCTTTTCCGGTGACTTTCCGGTACCATGGTTTCCCTGTTCGATTTTGTCCAGCATATATGTATATATATGTTCCTGTTTGTGTGTATATGTGCGTGAGGTGCATGTGTGTGCCTCTGTGTGTGTAGGACTACTGTGTGTGCTGTGTTGCCTAAATTACAACCTGTGTCACCGGTTGCTTTTTCCGGCTGTGTGCTCGTTTGTATTTGTGGTGCGCGTGATGGCACACGTGTGCCTTGAGTGTTTTTTTAATTATTTTATTTAATTTCTGCAGGTGATTAATTGACTGGTTTCGTGATAATAACATATATTTTTGTGCGAGAAAGTATGAATATAATCGGTGGGATTCGTGTAGGATGTTCGTTATAAACGAAAACCCGCGAAACTTACCGCCGTCGGCGATGAGCCTCGGCGAGCCGACGGTGGACTGTGATGGTTATTCTGAGTCCTAATATTTTAAAATAAATAAATTAGTTCATGAAATTATCGTTGAAACGAGAATTTGGTTTTACATTAAAGTCGAGTATGTAAAGTAGTTGACGAATTGTGATTGGATTGATTGTTAAATTGAACTGGTGGCTGGAATTGTAGTTGTGAATTTGATTATTGTTGGTTTGACGTCGATTGATGTTTCGACGGGTAGTCCGATAAACAAAAGGGACGCTGCCCGATTTCTGGGAAAATCAAATTACGGACATACGGGAGCGTATCCGAGGATTATCGGGACGTCGAGCGAATATAAGTAAATACATATACGCATGTCTTATACAGAACCTGATTGTATGTGGTGTTGTATGTTTTAACCGAAACACAGTAACCCTAATTTTGTAAAATGATAAGTAAACGTATTTTCTGAAAATAAACACTAGATCGATTTCGAGAATGTGAACCCTAATTATTTCCTGTGTTAGTCTAATATGAATAATTACGAGTCGGGTTTGAATATCGTTGGGTAAGAATTAGTATCAAGGATATGTCAAGCATACCTAGACGTCTAACATAGGGTATTTTGACCCTGTAGGTTATAGTCAGGAACCTGAAAGTGGATGATGGACTAAAGATAACCTAGTGATCAGTCGACGAGCTCAGTAGAGTTTTAACAGGAAGACCTGAGTGTCGAGGTCGAATCTAGAATGATATAGTGGTTGGACGTAAAAGCCTAAGCGGCAGAGTTGACCAAGAATTGATCAGTAATGGTTATAAAGCCTTGTAAGGCAAGTACTTCTGAACTTTGCTTCAAGATATATATTACCAATGTTTTCGAACTGTTTCATAACATATCACTATTATTCAAAATAACTCCTGTTTTATATTGCAAGTGCTTTAAACTATTAAACCTTGAACCCTGATTTTCTTGATCTTGAGCCATAAGCCTTATTCCTTGTAAACCATCCTTTGTTGATCCTCAAGATACCAAATCACACAAATACGATACTACTTCCCAAATGTATAACTACCAAACACCAAACACTGGAAGAAAATTTGTTCGAAAATATATGAATTTTTATACTCCAAAAATTTTTAATAACATCAAAGAACCATACCCTGAAACATCATTACTGGTCTGATACCTGACCCTTATACAAACTAAAAGCCGTTTCTTTTACATACCTTGATATACCCTTGTGATATCCATGAGTTTCCTTATGTTTTATTCAAATATTTAATCTTCATTGAGTATGATCTTGTGTTATCGAATTATATTGTTTATCGTATTGAACTGCTTTAGAATTGGATAGTTTTTATATATGTGTGGACCAGATTCGTGGTCAGACCATACCAATGGTCAAGTTAGGCCAATGTGTGCCTTGGATCCAGTAATTAGAGCAGTGCTGTGTGCTTGCTCGGGGTTAGTGCGTGACTGATCAGCAGCCTAACCTTGATTTTTAAAACTTAAAATGAATATTCAATTCTAATGATTAGTTAAAAAGAAACTTGACTCATCTGAATCATTTCACTTGATCATTGTTTAACCTCAGTTATCACTATTATGACTTGCTGAGCTAGTTAGCTCACCCTTGCGATTCTTTTATATATTTTACAGTTGAAAAGAATGTGGATGATAGTGAAGTTCCTCAGTCCAAAGTGCGGGCTAAGGTTCCAGTGAGTTGAATCAAGCTAGTAGAAGCTTCATGCGGTATAGAGATAGTCAGATTGTAAGAATGATTTTATTATAAATTGTAAGTTAAATTAGTTGGGATTTGATACGTTGTAATAAAGTTAAGGTTGTGGCTTGTTTTCATACCTTAACCTATTGCGATCCGTGGTTATGTAAAGAAGGGTCATTGCAAATAATATTTCTTATTCAGGTTTATATATTGTATATGTGTTGTGGACCCCAAACTTCTGACCCGGGTTTGGAGGGTGCCACATATACTTATAAAGTGATTATAAATATGTGCGTATATAGGCTTAAGTGCCAGTATGTTTAATTTCTGTTTACAAATAGGTTGAGTTGGTGAGAATATATTATAATGAGATTATTACTATTTTTGTAGGATCTTGAGACGAGGGTAAACTTGCCATAAAAGTCGAGTAAAGCTTTCAGCTGCTCCTACCTTCCAGTCAAGTCAAGCCTTCTCAAGCTAGCAGCTATGGTTAGGTTCAAGCAGACAACACGTAAGACTTGTGATGCCGATGCGTATGTTCGAGCTCAGGTAGAATAAGAGATAGCTTTGTGTGAGGAATCGATATAAAAAAAATCAGGTTGTAATAGTTAATAGTGTTGGGCTGTTCCAAACCCTAAACTATAAGATCTTGGATTCGGTTGTATTTACTTTCTTTTGTTAACTATTATAATAAATTAAATATTATGTAGGGTTAAGTTGGAGGTGTGACATGTTTTGGTATCAGAGCCACGGTTTAGAGTCCCTGGACAGCCCAAATAGGTTATAGGATATATGTATAAGTTACAGATATTATGTGAGAGAGTAGGTTAAGCGAATCTATCAATAATACTCCTCTAATATATATCTATGTATTGTTTGTCAGCAAAGGGCGCATTCCTTGTCATCCTCTGGGTCGGTTGACACTATTGCTTTCTCTGTGTATGCTGAGTTGAGGCGCGAGTCCGACATGCTTCAGGGCAAGTACGACCGACTGTTAGACCGATTGAAGAACGCGTATCCGGATAGCTGAAACTATGTAGGGAAGCCTAAGGAGCATATGACTGCGAGACTTGAGACTTTGGTTCAAGTACGTCAACACTAAGCTTGACGAGATGCCATCGCACCGAGACCGTACCAACCAGTATATCATCCAGATGATTGCAGACGAGCTCCAGAGTATTGTAAATATGCTTCGAGAGGAGAAGACTACCAAACCCCGTTCTGACAGAGTGGAGCCTTAGTTCTTTCCATTATCTACCTTTCATGATATTGTATTGTTGGACTTTATATAATTCCCTGTTGTTTCCTTTAAATAAGCATGTTATTCCTAGATTCAGACTTTATTCTAATCTTGATGTATCTTGACCTTTAAATTTCAATTATTATGCACTATCGTTCTGTTTTCTTTCAATTGTTTATTTTACACCTTTATATGCATCACCCTATTCGTTTACTTTGAAACTTGTGAACAAGAATGCCATGTGACACCCTCGAATTATCTCATTGTTCATACATGTTTTGATATAACTTTTATTTCAGGATCATGCCACCCAAAAGGAAGAACCCAACAACCACATTTACCACAGATCCTAATATTCTTCGATTACTGGAAACCTTATAACAGCAAACAAATGATATAGCTCAATAACAAAGAACTCTTCAACAATAATTTGAAAACCAAGATAACCGTGAACCACACCAACCACCTGATCCACCAGTACCACCACGACAAGTTGTTACTTTCAAAGCTTTTCAGAATATTAATCCACCTGCATTTCATGATACCACTGATCCAGTAATAGCTAACACATGGATTAAGGAAATGGAAAGAGCTTTTGAATTGGTACAGTTAGGGGACGATCAGAAGACACCATATGCTACTTACTTCCTGAAGGGCGAAGTCATCTATTGGTGGGATTCAGTGAAAGCTATGGAAGCAAATCAGCAAGTTTCTTGGGAAAGATTTAAGAAGTTATTTCTGGAAAAGTATTACCCTAAGTACATGCAGAATCAGATGGAGCTTAAATTTTTTGAATTGAAGCAAGGGAGTATGTCTGTATTGGAATATGAGAAGAAGTTTACAGAGCTGTCAAGATTTGTGACAAAGTATACCAACAGTGAGGTGGAAAAAGCAAAGAGATTCCAATAATGACTAGAGTCTTGGATCAGAGATAGAGTGGCTATATTTGAGCTTGATACCTATGCAGGAGTAGTACAGAAAGCTGCTCTGATTGAGAGTAATGGGATGCAGTCAAGGAATGAAAGGGATAACAAGAAGAGGAAGGTTCCATTTTATGGAGAAAAGTATGAAGCTGGAAACTCACAAGACAGGAATGTGAAAAAGATTGGATTCCACAAAGGCGGAAATTTTCAGAAGAAGGAAAATTTGAACAAGAGACAAGAATAAAAGGTAAAACAGGCAAGCCAAGGACAAGTTGGAGAAAATAGATTTCAGAGACCAGAATGCAAGCATTGTGGAAGAAAGCACCCCGGAGTGTATAATAGGTTGAGCATGACATGTTATAGATGCAACCAGAAGGGACATTTGGTCAACGAGTGTAAGATGCCGAAGTCGGGAGTTACATACTACAAGTGTGGAAAGACTGGACACATAGCTAGGGAGTGCAAGTCAATCGGACCAGTCAAAGCTCTGATAAATGTGGCAAGTACTAGTGCAAGCGTGCCAACTGAGGTATTGGCCTTACATCCACCACCTACAACAACTCCGCAAGTAACATCGAGGATATTCGATTTAAAAATGAAGGACGCTGTTCAGAATTTTGATGTGATAGCAGGTACACTTTTACTAAATAATGTCAAAGCTAAAGTATTGATTGATTCTGGAGCAAGGAGATCTTTCATATCAGAAACTTTTATTGATAAACTTCAATGTGATAAAATGGTTATGAACGAGGTAGTAAATGTGGTAATTACGAATCAAGAGAAGGTTCCGGTGAGTCAAATCTGTCCTAAGTGTGAGATTGATATCTCGGGACATAAATTTTCAGCCGACTTGATACTCTTCAAGTTGGGGGAGTTCGATATAATCTTAGGCATGGATTGGTTAGGGAAGAATAACGCTCAGATTAATTATAAGTCCAAGTAGGTGTACTTAAAGACGAAGAGTGGAGAGAAAGTAGTATTTAAGGGACAGAGGCAAGAGCGACTATTTCTTACAATTGTCCAGGCTAAGAAGTTGCTTATGATAGGTTGCGAGTCGTTCCCAGCTTATATAATGGATTCAGAAAGGGACAACCTCAGCATAGAAGATATTCTCGTAGTCAATGAATTTCCAGATGTGTTTCCAGATGAACTACCAGGCTTATCGCCAGATCGACAAATTGAGTTTGAGATCAACCTTGCTCCAGGCACGGAACCAGTTTCGAAGGCCCCATATAGGATGGCACCAGCAGAAATGAAAGAGTTAGAGAGCCAGCTACAAGAATTGTTGGACAAAGGAGTGATACGGCCAAGTACGTCGCCATGGGGAGCACCTGTCTTGTTCGTAAAGAAGAAAGATGGAAGTATGAGGTTATGTATAGATTATCGGGAGTTGAATAAGGTAACGATTAAGAACCGATACTCGCTACCAAGAATAGATGACCTATTTGATCAACTGAAAGGAGCAAAGTGTTTTTCAAAGATTGATTTAAGACCAGGATACCATCAATTAAAGATCAAAGAAGAAGATATCCCAAAGACAGCATTCAGGGCAAGATATGGACATTATAAATTCTTAGTAATGCCTTTTGGATTGACTAACACCCCGGCAACATTTATGGATCTGATGAATTGGGTATTTAAAAAGTATTTGGACAAGTTCGTAGTGGTATTCATTGATGACATCCTTATTTATTCAAAGTCGGAAGAAGAACATAAGCAGCATCTATGGATAACATTGGAGATACTCCGACAAGAGAAGTTGTATGCCAAGTTTTCTAAATGTGAGTTTTAGTTAAAGGAATTTAATTTTTGGGACACATTATTGGAGATGAAGGAGTTATAGTATATTCAGCAAAGATTGAGGCGATTATGAGTTGGGAGAGGCCAAAGACACCTACGGAAGTGCGAAGTTTTCTAGGGTTGGCGGGATATTATAGAAGATTTGTCAAGGATTTTTCAAAAATCGCCACGCCATTGACTAAGTTGACTAGGAAGAATCCAAAGTTCGAATGGTATACAGAATGTGAGGATAGCTTTCAAGAGTTGAAGCAGAGGTTGGTAACAGCTTCGGTGTTAGTACTACCAGACGATCAAGGAAACTTTGTGATTTTCAGTGATGCTTCACCTAAAGGATTGGGCTGTGTGCTAATGCAACACAATAAGGTGATCGTGTATGCGTCAAGACAGTTAAAATCACATGAATTGAAGTATCCTACGCATGACTTGGAACTAGCGGCCATAGTATTTGCACTTAAAATTTGGAGACATTATCTTTACGGGGAAAAGTGTGAGATCTACACGGATCATAAGAGTTTAAAGTATATTTTCACTCAGAAGGAGCTTAATATGAGGCAAAGGTGATGGTTGGAACTAATTAAGGACTATGATTGTTCGATAAACTATCATCCTGGAAAGTCGAACGTGGTAGCCGATGCTTTTAGTAGGAAGGAAAGATTGAATATGATAACAATACCAAAAGAATTGTCTGAAGAGATTAAGAGATTTGAATTGGAACTTTGTGATTGTGGAATAGTTGAAGAGGTTTTTCGTACAATGACTTTTCAGCCAATATTATTGGGGAATATAAGGAAATGTCAGGAAGAAGTAATGAAGCAAGAAAAAAATCAGCTAATCGGGGAAGAGATTGGGACTCAAAGAGATGAGCAAGGTATATTAAGGTTTTCCTCAAGAATTTGGATTCCTCATGTACCTGAATTGAAGAATGAGATATTGCAAGAAGCCCACAATTCAAGATTTTCAATCCATCCAGGAAGCACCAAGATGTATCAAGACTTGAAGAAGAACTTGTGGTGGCCAAATATGAAGTGAGAAGTGGCAGAATGGGTTGCGAAGTGTTATACTTGTCAAAAAGTGAAAGCAGAACATCAAAGACCAAGCGGATTAATTCAACCCCTAAAGATTCCAGAATGGAAATGAGAAAACATTGCTATGGATTTATAGTGGGATTACCTCCAACGAAATCTGGACATGACGCTATATGGGTTATAGTTGATCTCCTTCGAAGTCGGTGCATTTTCTTCCAATTAATGAGAATTCATCATTAGATAGATTGGTCCATCTGTATGTGTGTGAAATTGTACTAAGACATGGCGTGCCTGTATCGATAGTTTCAGACAGAGATCCCCGATTTAACTCGAGATTTTGGAAGTAATTTCAAGAGAGTCTTGGCACAAAGCTAAACATGAGTACGGTGTATCATCCGCAGACTGACGGTCAAAGCTAAAGGACAATTCAAACAATCGAAGACATGTTGCGCAGTTGTGTAATTGATTTTGTAGGAAGTTGGGACGACCACTTGCCATTGGTAGAATTCTCCTGTAATAACAGCTATCACTCCAGCATTGGCATGCCACCATACGAAGCCTTATACGGACAGAAATGTAGATCACCAATAAGTTAGGATAAAGTGGGAGAAGGAAAGATTCTAGACCCAGAATTGGTACAACAGTTGCATGAGGCAGTCAAATTAATTCAGAAAAGGTTGCTTGCTGCTCCAGATAGACAAAGAAATTATGCGGATCCAGCGCGTAAGGATGTCAGGTTCCAAGTGGTTGAAGCCGTTTTGCTAAAAGTATCACCGAGGAAAGGATTGTCCTGATTTGGCAATAAAGGGAAGTTAACACCTAGATATATAGGTCCTTTTGAAAATTTTGAGTCAAGTGGGGAAAGTGGCTTACGAGCTAGCCTTACCACCTCAGTATCAGCATGTACATAATGTGTTCCATGTGTCATTGCTTAAGAAGTAAAATCCTGATGCCAACCATGTGATAGAATATGAACCTATAGAAATTCAGGCAGACCCGTCATTTGTGGAGCAACCTGTCAAAATACACGACTGGAAAGTAAAGAGTCTTAGAAATAAGTTGGTAAATTTAGTAAAAGTACTTTGGAGGAAGCCCAAGGTCAAAGAACCAACCTGGGAGTTAGAGTCTGATATGTGTTCCCGGTATCCTCATCTGTTCTCTTAGATTCTGAGGATAGAATCCTTTCAGGAGGAGAGGATATTACGACCGAAATTTTATGTAATATTATTTGCAAACTCTGTACAATATTAGAGCCAATTATAAATATACTTAATGATTGTACATTTGTGTGAATGGAATTTGCTGCCTTATAAATTGCTTTATGTAGTATATAAATTTTTCAAAGCAAGAGTTTTATTAATTGCCCTTATTTTTTATTTATAAAGAATATTCTATACCTTGGAAAATTATCTTTTAAAAATTATTTCACTCACAAATTTCAAAAGTGATCTCATAAAATTTCTAAAAATCCAAGTTATTTTATGGTACAATTTTTATAATTTTTGAACTTTTATTTTATTTTATAAAAATAAATCTTCGAAAAATAGTTGCTTAGTAATTAGCAAATTACATGGAAACCCTTGCATTCAAATACTCTTCCATTCAACTAAAGGGCAAAGAAGACATTTCCAACCCCACTAACTCACATTTTGTTAGCCAAATTACCTCCTTGACCTTGCATGCAAAATGACCTAACTATGTTGGAAGGTTACTCTTGTAAATTCTCATTTCCACTCACTTCTTTTAGTCAATCAAAAGCATAAAACCAAGCACAAAATGAGAGGATCATTTCATTCACTCCACACTCCACCCTCACCTCACCTCCCTCCCCTCCCTCTCGGCTCCTTCCTCTCGGCTTTTTGGCCGAAGCCCTACCCCCTCCCTTTTCTTCATTCTTCATTCAAGCACCTAACTTCCATTCAAGTAAATGTTACTTCCTATATCTTGATCATATATAATCCAAAGAAGTTTGAGTAAAAAGTTTAAGGTTTGATCTTGCATGGCATAGTTTTAGTTGGAACTCAAAGTACAATCTTGATTCTCATAGATTTAAGGTTGTATTATTGAGGGAACTACAAGGAATGGTGAAATGCCGAGCCATGAGAATGAGGCTCTTGATTTTAATGGTCATTTCCCTTCCATTTTATTCGGCCATGACCTTGAGGGAGCCAAATGAATGGTTCTTAGTGGTATTTTGTTGCCTTGTTTCATTTTTGTGTGTTTTTGTGATGATAACATGAATTTTGTAGTAAAAACTTGATAAAACCCTTTGCATGCTAAATGATCATTTAGTTATAGTTTATGCTATGCTTGCATGTTGATTTTATGATAAAATTTTATTTTGGAAATCATGTTATTTTGGCTTGAATATTCGAAGGCATGCATGCATAGAAATCAACTCTTGATTTTCGAAGTTCTTGATCATTTGGATTGATTTTGTCAGTAAGCTTTAATTTCAGTAGGGTTAAGATATTAATCTTGATTTGTGCTCCTTGGTATGTGATGTTAATTTGAATATATATGAAGAAGATATAAATTGTTGTTTTTGAAAACTTGATGACTTGTAATTTGTGTAATGTGTTAACTTTTATTTTGCTATGTTGCACCTTAGGTAAGGATGATCTCCACTAAGACTATATTGAGTGTAAGAGAGTTAGCTCAGTAGATCACCTTGGTTGAAGTTTGGTTAGGGTTCTGGTTGTTGTTGGTTTGGTTTGTCAAGTAAGAATCATGATAAAAAGGAGAGCATTAGATTCTGCAAAAAATCAGTTTGGTACCATGAGGTTTAGAGTGAGATTCGACCTTGTCATTGTTGTGAAATTTGAGACCCAATCCACCAGAAGCTAACACTACGAGTATACAATAGGTTTTAGGTGTTTGTTAGAGATTTATAAGATGTTTAGTTAGGTGCACGAGTGGAAACACAAAATCTGTCTAGTAGGGGACATTTTTGTTACAACTTAGAAATATGAAGCTTTGACCATGTCATAGGTAGGCCCTCGTTAGGCCCTGTTGGGCCTTAGTTAGAGGGAGTGTCAGAGGAGTTTTTACAACCATAGAGCATAGGATTTGGGTTAGAATCATGTGTCACAAGTTAGTTCAAGTCAGGACCTTTTCTGCCCAGAAAAACAGGGGAATCATGGACTTTGAGCTTAGGCCTAGGGAGGCCCAAGCTAGGCCCTTGAGCCACATCAAGTTTAGGAGTTTCCTTATGATCAGAAGAGTTTAGTGTAGAATTTTTGGGGGTAAACTTGAAGTATAAGAGTGTCAAATACACCCAAAAAACCATAGATGTCATTCTGAAATTTACTATAATGAGCACATTCACTTATCACAGTTTTAGAGCACTTATGAGTGAAGACTTGGTTGACCACCATGGCTGAAAGATAGCTTATAGTCAGTATAGTGAAAGGCCCAAGTCAGGGTCAATAGGAATTGGATGGTTTAGTAAAGGCTCTTCGTGTTAGGAGGTCAAAATTTGGGGATTTATCTAGTATAGCGACCAAGTGACTTAAGTAAGTGGAGTGAAATCATCCAAGCCTAGTGATGCAATATAGTGGGTGTTATATTATTATTTTGTACTTAAATGTGGTATGTGAGCATATGTGTCTATGTGTACTAATATACTTATAAGGTGATTATAAATATGTGCGTATATAGGCTTAAGTGCCAGTATGTTTAATTTCTGTTTACAAACAGGTTGAGTTGGTGAGAATATATTATAATGAGATTATTATTATTTGTGTAGGATCTCGAGACGTGGGTAAACTTGCCATAAAAGTCGAGTAAACCTTCCAGCTTCTCCTACCTTCCAATCAAGTTAAGCCTTCTCAAGCTAGCAGCTATGGTTAGGTTCAGGCAGACAGCACGTAAGACTTGTGATGCCGATGCGTATGTTCGAGCTCAGGTAGAATAAGAGATAGCTTTGTGTGAGGAATCGATATAAAAAAAAATTCAGGTTGTAATAGTTAATAGTGTTGGGCTGTTCCAAACCCTAAATTGTAAGATCTTGGATTCGGTTGTATTTAATTTCTTTTGTTAACTATTATAATAAATTGTATATTATGTATGGTTAAGTTCGGGCTGTGACAATATATGGAATATATCTAGTGACAAAGTTTGGGTATGATCATTAGGGTATATGTAAAGAGTTGAATTATTGGTATCTTGGGGTGTGAGGGTAAAATGGAATACCATTTAATCAAGAGAGGTTGCATAATCAATGCAATTGAAGTATTTTAGTTTATAAGGGTATCTCGGAATGGCCAAGACATTCGGTTTAAATCAAAGGTATGTACTAGGTCAACTTGAAACAGAACAGTGATAAGGGTATGATCTTTTATAAGAGAATAAATAAACTTGAATCAATTCCAATAATCGTAAGCATGGCATAGCATTTGCAATATCTCAATCTAAAATTATAGTATTTGTAACAATATATCATGGTGACAATAATATCAATGATCATTATAGAAGCATGGTATCATAATTCAAAGGAGTTGTTCAGAACACTTACAATACATCTTAAAATGTTCAGAATAAACTCGTAACATATCTCTAGAGGGTTTAATGACACTTGCCTTAAGAAGGCTTGACTAACTCTCGACTTGACCGTGGAAGCAACCGGGAGCACTACAAGACTTTGATGGAAAGCTTACTATCTTCTCCTGTCCCTACACAATAATATTAAACCACATCATGATATATTCTCACCAAAATTCCATCATAGTTACGGAAAATTCGAATCATGGTGGCAGTTAGGCCTATTTACACGTTCGACTCTTAGTATATACATAACATCATCATGTCACAAGTAGTCATTTAGAAGCACATAACACATTTAGGTCACATCATATATATAATTTAAATCATAGTGCACTATTAAGTATTGAATGATCTCACTCCACCAACACTAATGACTCGAAGTGCTTAACTAGACTAGTGCAACCCAACTATCTCTCAAAATTTGTGGTGCCCTGACTAACCCTTTGCAACCAGTCTTGCTTTATTCCTTGTGATAATGCCCTCACTGTCAGTTTTATTTCTGAACACCCACTTTATGCCAATTACAGATTTGTTCTTTGGTCTTGGCACAAGAGTCCATGTCACAGTCCCAAAATAAAACTAACATAATACTTCTGATAAATATAAAGTTATTACAAACGGCTATTAACAACAAAATTCAAGATTGCAAAGGTTCGGTATTTGAACAGTCCAACACTACAACTATTACAACTTTTATATAACTATCGGTCCTCACACATACGCCTACTATACTACCTGAGCTCTCACATAAGCCTCAGCATCTCCACCGATAGACTTACGAGCAGTCTGCTTGAATCTAACCATACTTGCTAGCTGAAATAACATGAATAAATAGCAAGAAGTGAGCGAAACGCTCAACAAGGTATATCATAAGACATAAACTAACATCATAGAAATTTGTAAATTGAAATTGGGGTGTATGGCATCATTATTCAAATCAAAACATTTTTAACCAAATCATTGCTCAAAATCATTTTATGACGCTATGGATTACAGCCGGTAATAAGCCGTGAAGTAATCCTAAACCTCACTGGGTTCTAAAAAATTTGATTGGGATCCCTAGGCATCTTTTAAGCCTAATATAATAAGTGAGAAAGGGACTTGTGTCTTAGTCCAATCCACCAATTCTCAAGAATACATTCTTTTATTTGAAGAGCAATTATCTTTTATGAAACTGATGCTAGGGAGAAATAACAAGGATTCTAAATAATAGATTTTCAATTATCATTAAAGGATTGGAGTTATGGAACTCTTATCAGAAATGAATTAACTTCTCACTTGCAGGGTAATCAAAGATGAACATCAATGGTTTATCTGCCAAGGAAGAAAGTATTGAAATAGAATCATAACAATAATCAACAAGATAGAGATCTCAAATTTTGAGGGTAATATATGGAATATATCTAGTGACAAAGTTTGGGTATGATCATAAAGGTATATGTAAAGAGTTGAATTATTGGTATCTTGGGGTGTGAGGGTAAAATGGAATAGCATTTAATCAAGAGAGGTTGCATAATCAATGCAATTGAAGTATTTTAGTTTATAAGGGTATCTCGGAATGGCCAAGACATTCAGTTTAAATCAAAGGTAGGTACTAGGTCAAGTTGAAACTGAACAGTGATAAGGGTATGATCTTTTATAAGAGCATAAATAGACTTGAATCAATTCCAATAATCGTAAGCATGGCATATCATTTACAATATCTCAATCTAAAATTATAGTATTTATAACGATATATCATGGTGACAATAATATCAATGATCATTATACAAGCATGATATCATAATTTAAAGGAGTGGTTCGGAACACTTATAATACATCTTAAAAAGTTCTGAATAAACTTGCAACATATCTCGAGAGTGTTTAAGGACACTTGCCTTAAGAAGGCTTGACTAACTCGACATGACCGTAGAAGCAACCAGGAGCACTACTCGACTTTGACGGAAAGCTTACTATCTTCTCCTGACCCTACACAATAATATTAAACCACATCAGGATATATTCTCACGAAAATTCCATCCTAGTTACAGAAAATTTGAATCATAGTGGCAGTTAGGCCTATTTATATGTTCAACTCATAGTATATACATAATAGCATCATGTCACAAGTAGTCATCTAGAAGCACATAACACATTTAGGTCACATCATATATATAATTTAAATCATAGTGCACTATTAAGTATTGAATGATCTTACTCCACCAACACTAATGACTCGAAGTGTTTAACTAGACTAGTGCAACCCAACTATCTCTCTAAATTCGTGGTGGCCTGAATAACCCTTTGCAACCAGTCTTGCTTTATTCCTTGTGATAATGCCCTCACTGTCAGTTTTGTTTCTGAACACTTACTTTGTGCCAATTACAGATGTTTTTTTGGTCTTGGCACAAGAGTCCATGTCACATTCCCAAAATAAAACTAACATAATACTTCTGATAAATATAAATTTATTACAAACGGCTGTTAACAACAAAATCCAAGATTGCAAAAGTTCAGTATTTGAACAGTCCAACACTACAACTATTACAACTTTTATATAACTACCGGTCCTCACACAGATGCTTACTATACTACCTGAGCTTTCACATAAGCCTCAGCATCTTCACCGATAGACTTACGAGCAGTCTGCTTGAATTTAACCATACTTGCTAGCTGAAATAACATAAATAATTAGCAAGAAGTGATCTAAACGCTCAACAAGGTATATCATAAGACATAAATTAACATCATAGAAATTTGTAAATTGAAATTGGGGTGTATGGCATCATTATTCAAATCAATACATTTTTAACCAAATCATTGATCAAAATCATTTTATGACCCTACGGATTAAAGCCGGTGATCAGCCGTTAAGTAATCCCAAACCTCGTTGGGTTCTAAACAATTTGATTTGGATCCCTAGGCATCTTTTAAGCCTAATATAATAAGTGTGAAAGGGACTTGTGTCTTAGTCCAATTCACCAATTCTCAAGAATACATTCTTTTATTTGAAGAGCAATTATCTTTTATGAAACTGATGCCAGGGAGAAATAACAAGGATTCTAAACAATAAAGTTTAAATTATCAGTAAAGGATTGGAGTTATGGAACTCTTATCAGAAATGAATTAACTTCTTACTTGCAGGGTCATCAAAGATGAACATCAATGGTTTATCAGCCAAGGAAGAAAGTATTGAAAGAGAATCATAACATTAATCAACAAGATAGAGATCTCAGATTTTGAGGGTAATATAAGGAATATATCTAGTGACAAAGTTTGGGTATGATCATAAGGGTATATGTAAAAAGTTGAATTATTGGTATCTTGGGGTGTAAGGGTAAAATGGAATAGCATTTAATCAAGAGAGGTTACATAATCAATGCAATTGAAGTATTTTAGTTTATAAGATATCTCGGAATGGCCAAGACATTCGGTTTAAATCAAAGGTAGGTACTAGGTCAAGTTGAAACAGAACAATGATAAGGGTATTATCTTTTATAAGAGCATAAATAGACTTGAAGCAATTCCAATAATTGTAAGCATGGCATAGCATTTGTAATATCTCAATCTAAAATTATTGTATTTGTAAAAATATATCCTGGTGATAATAATATCAATGATCATTATACAAGCATGATATCATAATTGAAAGGAGTGGTTCTAAACACTTGCAATACATCTTAAAAAGTTCAGAATAAACTCGCAACATATCTCGAGAGGGTTTAAGGACACTTGCCTTAAGAAGGCTTGACTAACTCTCGACTTGACCGTGGAAGCAACCGGGAGCACTACTCGACTTTGACAGAAAGCTTACTATCTTCTCATATTAAACCTCATCATGATATATTCTCACCAAAATTCCATCCTAGTTTTAGAAAATTCGAATCATTGTGGCACTTAGGCCTATTTACACGTTCGACTCTTAGTATATACATAATAGCATCATGTCATAAGTAGTCATTTAGAAGCACATAACACATTTAGTCACATCATATATTTAATTTAAATAATAGTGCACTATTAATTATTGAATGATCTCATTCAACCGACACTAATGACTCGAAGTGCTTAACTTGACTAGTGCAACCCAACTATCTCTCTAAATTCGCGGTGCCCTGACTAACCGACTATATTTCACTTGACCTAAACCATGAACTAACCTCCTACTAACCTCTAACTATCATATGAACTCAATGTTCAACTCAGGCCTTACCTCTAAGAACTCAAAACTAAGTGCAAGGCTAAAATGTTCCTAAGTGCAACACCTAGGTGACATCGAATGGTACTTAGTGTCATTGATCCCTCTTCCACTTAAATTTTTCCATTAAAATTACTACAGTGGAATCTCAGGACCTAAATCTAACTTTTGCATTTGGAATGACATCGAGGCCTATCCTAGGCCTCCCTAGGCCTTCTCTCAAAGTTGACTCTCCCCTGTTGTAGTGACACTCAAATTGATGTATTTTGTTCTCACTTCATACCCTTAACTTTAACTCTAAACTTCCAAACTATGGCTTGTAAACCTCCCACATACTCCCTAGTATCAGTTCTAATCGAGGCCTAATGAGGGCCTACCCATAACATCACTTTCTAAGCTCAAACTTGCTCCTAACTCAAACTGTCCATGTTCTGGAAGAATTCATGTTTCAATTTGTGCACCTAACTGGATGGATTGATTTCTAACATTTAAAGCTTTTGGGATCTACTATAGGTCAAGTCCTTACCCTTGGTAGCTTGGGCCTCCCAATGCCTAACACGTGCCCACTTATTTCTCACTCATAAACCAAACCTCAAATCTGGAAAAATGCTGAAAATCTATCCTAACTCCTTCCACCTTAACTCCCTCATTCGAGTAAAACCAAATCCTAATGAGATAATTCAAGATTTATTATCATGAAACACTTAAGCTCTTTATTGAGTATCAAATATGCTCATCAAATACTCCAAAAATATCCACAAAAATGGAATGACAAGAAGGCATGTTAAGCATATTAGCAATTAGTCATTGCTTTCGAAAATATACTATAATTTTGCTTCATAAATTGAAGTTTAAAAGCATGATATATACTGATTAAACTTTTTTAACAACATTGCATACTAAAGTTAATCAAAATAAATCATAATCAAGTGCATGCAATTGATTTAAGGTCAAAAATTGAGCATATAATCTAGTTCTCAACATGCATCCCTAATACTACAAGTTTTTATGCATAAAACTAACATGCAACCACTATCAACCTAATATCTCAACTATTTCATGGCATGCAAGGGTTTTAAAGTCGGTGGTTCAACATAAAACTTGGATTTGAACAACATGCAACACATAACAAAGTTCACTTAAAACATGGTCTCCACATAGCATTTTAAAACAAATTTTTGATCAACAAAACTCATTCTATTCAGATCCTAAGGAGTCATTTTCGAATGGAGGGACTGAAATGATAACATGGGAGTGAAAACACTTCACCTTTAACCATTTCCACTCTTGACAATTTTGCCTTATGATTTGGACCTTAAATTCATAAGAATCAAGGTCTTCATCTTTAGGCTCACCTTAACTTCAACATGCAAGCTACAACCAAGTACTTATATAACATAATTTACTCGCCAACCACGGGTTTAAGGTTCAAGGGAGTGATTTTTGTAGGTAGCTTCAAGAATGGCTGAAAAAAATGGACAAGGGGTGAGGGTGGGGCTTCGGCCGAGAGAGAAAGAATAGAGGGGGAGGAGAGTGAGGGTGGTGTGTGGAAGTGGAAAATGATCACACTTTTGATCATTTTGTTTGTTGTGAAATTGGGTAGTGGAGTGGGTAATTACCTCTTTGTCCCTCTCCCTCAATTAGTAAGAATTACGTGCAAGGTTATAAGGGTAATTAGTTCAATTAAAGAAGTGCTAGTGGGGTTGGAAATGTCAACAATGCCCTCCTCTTCAATTGAGTGGAAGTTGCATGCAAGGTTTTATTGGTAATCTACTAATTATTAATCTATTTAAATAAAATGAATAAATTTTATAAACAAAAATATAAAACTATAAATTATAAGAGTGGTATCGTAAAATAGCTTATAATTTTAGGAAATTAATAAGATCAAATTCAAAATTTTAGTAATAAAAATAATTTTAAAATTGATTTTTCTTAAATAACAAAAATGCATTTTATAACCTACATAAATAGCAAATAATGCACTTTCTACTTCCTCAAATTCTAAATAATTTCACACACTTATTTAGCATAATTTTAATCACAAAAACACATATTAACAATTTTTTTTTATAAATTAGCTCAATTATTATATATATATATATATCAATTAAAAGGATAAATAAAATACCGGTTATGACAGTCCAAACTTTGTTCCTTTCAAACTCATTGAGTTCCTCTTACATTGCTGTGACACAGTCAGCATATTGCAGAGCTTCTTCAACCTTCTTAGGTTCAGTTTGAGATATAAAAGAATGGTAGAGACATTCATTTGAGTGGATTTTCTTGTTCTTAAACCATTGTCAGGATTTCGTATGATTAAGTCGGGTGTGTGTGACTTAGACCATTTTTCTTGCAGATGGAATTTAATTCCTAGAAGAAGAACTGTTAGGAATATGTTGTGAACTTGATGATAAGTTGAACAAAACACCCTAGTAGATTTAACTTAGTGTTTTTGTAGCTCTCGATGGATGTTCTACAATAGTCCCGACGGATGAACTTTATAGTCCTGACGGATGACCACTGAACATCCATCGAGAGTGTAGCTTATGTAATAATAAGTCTTGTAGCACATTTCTGGAAACAACATTGTATTAGTTGAGTAGATGTTGTAAGATTCTTTAAGTAATGTCGACCTCTAGATTGATATGTAGAATAGGTTGGCTAATTATAAATATAAGATGTTTTGTAATTCTGTATAAGTGAAATAGAGTCAAGTGGCAGAAAGACTCCCGATGGATGATCTACAAAAGCTCCCGACAGATAATCGACAAGGAATCCGACGGATGGCCAACATAGTCCCGACGGATGGTCATATTCAAAATAGCAGTTGACAGTGATAACACAGTCACATGCGTCGGGTGTTTGCAAATGGAATGTGGCAGCCTAATTGCAGGATTTAGAGAACAACGAAGCATTACCATTTCCATGCAATTATGAAGATATTCAAAGATGATAGATAGTGTGATGAAGTAGCATGAAATTAGACTAGAAACAATATTTGTTTTACTTGTTTTTCTTTTTATCATGTAACTTGGTAGTATATAAACCAAGTGTAGCAAGTAGAATAAAATAACGAAGGAAGCATTATTTTCAAAGAGATAGATAAAGTTGTATCTGTTAAGCATCTCTTTGTAATTTTATAAGTTCACTTGTAAGAAGTTATGTGCTATTCAAGCATCACAGAGTTCTCATCTTTATATATATATTTATATCTGGTGGATAAGTTCAAATCCACCAGAAAGCTTTAAAGCCTTGTGTTTTGTTGCTTTATGTTTTGATTTCCATTTTACTTTCATTCCGCACTTCTTGAAAAATCAAACACCATTATATATTAAGTAAGAACATTCTTATAATCAGTAAAAGAAGCCAGAATTACATTCAACCCCCTTCTGTAATTCTTGTTGCATTGATTAGGAATAACAATTGGTATCAGAGCAAGCTCTTGAAGTACAAAGAGTGTAAAGATCACCATAATCAACAAGATGAACAGAAAAGATGTTGGAGTAAAGATTCCATTTTTGGACAAAGACAACTATCACCATTGGAAGGTGAAGATGCACCTGCATCTCCTATCTCAAAATGAAGCATATATGGACTGCATTGGGAAAGGTCCACATGTCCCTATGTGAGCTGGTACAGGAAATAAAGCATCAGTCCCAAAGCCACAAGCAGAATGGTCATATCCAGATAAAGAACAAGTTCAAAAGGATAAAAAGGCCATGAACATTCTGTTTAATGGTGTTGACAGTGACATGTTCGACAACATCATAAAATGCAAGACTGCTAAGGATGTCTGCGATACAATTCAAGTTATATGTGATGGAACTGAGCAAGTAAGGGAGAACAAGATGCAACTCTTGATTCAGAAATATGAGCATTTCCACAGTGAAAAAAGTGAGTCACTCACTGACATTTTCAGTAGATTCTAAAAACTACCGAATGCTCTAAAACTGCATGGAAGGTTCTATCAAACAAAAGACTCAAACCTCAAATTCCTTAGATCTCTGCCAAAGGAATGGAAGCTAATGACAGTCTTATTAAGAAATTATCAAGATTACAAGGAGTTCACCTTGGATAGACTGTATGGTATCCTAAAAACCTATGAGCTTGAAATAGAGAAAGATGAGAAGTTGGAGAAAGGAAAAAAGAAGGGAGGGTCTATTGCATTAGTTGTTGAGTAAGAAAAGGAGGAGATAAAGGTTGAAGTTGTTGAATCTACACCAAACTTAAAAGTTTGTGAAGGCAAAGGAAAGGGACTAGTAGCCAAGCATGAAGATCAGCTTAGTTAAGATGACATGGATGACTTAGATGATCATCTTGCTTTTCTATCCAGGAGATTTGCCAAGCTCAAATTCAAGAAGAATTTTAGAGCAGCTAAGCCAAACAGAAACATGGTTGTTAAGTCTAAATTCAAGTGTTTCAAATATGGCTTGGCAGGTCATTTTTTCAGTGAGTGTAGAAAGCCTGATTCTGGTAAAAAGAAGTTTGAGGCTGTTGATTATAAGCAGAAATACTTTGAGTTGTTCAAGAAAAAGGAAAGGGCTTTTATTACACAAGAAAATGACCGGGCTGCAGATGGATTGGATAAGGATGAAGATACAAGCTCTGTCAATCTAGCACTTATGGCCAAATCAGATGAAACAGAGACAAGTTCATCAAGCAATTAGGGAAACAGAAAGAATCTTTGGTATTTGGATAGTGGGTGCTCAAGGCACATGACTGGAGATTCTACCCTGCTCCCTGAGTTCAAGGAAAGAGCTGGCCCTAGTATCACTTTTGGAGATGATAGCGAGGGTTATACTGTGGGATATGGCTTGATATCAAAAGATAATGTCATCATTGAGGAGGTTGCCCTAGTGGATGGACTCAAGCACAATCTGTTGAGTATCAGCCAGCTTTGTGATAGGGGCAACTCAGTTACTTTTAATGCAGAAGCCTGTGTTGTGACTCACAAGATAAGCAACAAAGTGGTTCTCACTGGAGTGAGAAAAAGCAATGTGTATCTAGATGACTTCAACTCAACAAATACAGAATCTGTAACTTGTCTTCTCGGTAAAGCAAGTCAAGATGAAAGTTGGATATGACATAAGAAACTGTCCCATCTAAACTTCAAGACCATGAATGAGCTAGTCAAGAAAAAATTAGTTAGAGATATTCCTCAAGTGGAGTTTTCAAAGGATGGATTGTGTGATGCCTGCCAGAAAGAAAAGCAGATTAAAGCATCATTCAAAAAGAAGCTTGATTCAACAATTGAAGAACCTTTGCAACTATTACACATAGATTTATTTGGACTAGTCAATGTGTTGTCCATCTCAAGGAATAGATATTTCCTAGTAATTGTAGATGATTTCTCAAAGTTTTCTTGGACATATTTTCTAAAATCCAAAGATAAAGTTAGTGAAATCATCATCAATCACATAAGGCAAGTCAACAATCATCCTGATTTCAAAGTAAGAAGAATCAGGAGTGATAATGGAACTGAGTTCAAGAATTCTGTGATGAGACTATTTTATGAAGAGAATGGGATTATGTGGCGCCCTCCAAACCCGGTTCAGAAGTTTGGGGTCCACACACACACCTTATTAATAACCTGCTTATATTGATAAAGGTAATAATAATATGTAATGACCCTACTTACCAACCACCACGGACCGCAACAGGTTAAAGTATGAACACAAGCCAAACACACTAATATATTACAAACCGTTCAAATCCCAACCATTCAAACTCAAACTGAGTATTAAACTTTATTACAACTTTTACAAACTTAAATTATTCCAAAAGAAGCCTACTAGCTCAGCTTTCGCGACTTGAACCCCTAGCTCTCGCACTAGACTGGGGATCTTCGGTACCAACCGGTTCCTTTTTAACTGGAAAGAATATAAACAACATCGCACAAAGGAGCTAACTAGCTCAGCAAGCCACAATGACAAAACTGAGAATAATGATCATCAAGTGAATATGGTTATAATATCAAGTGAACAATGGATTATGATTTAAAATTGGATATTATATTTTCATGTTAAAAACCAAGGTTAGGCTGCTGATCAATCACGCACTAACCCCGAGCAAAGCACACATCACTGCTCTAACTACTGGATCCAAGGCACACATTGGCCTAATTGACCATTATATGGTCTGACCACGAATCTGGTCTACAATTTTATAAAAACAATCCAATTCTAACATAATAACAGAATAAGCAATAATAATCAATAACCAGAATCATTAACAACAATGAGTGTTTAACAATGAAAGGGTTTCAATCCTTGTAAGGATCAATAAGGTAATTTCAAAGCTTGGATGCTGGGTAATGAAAGAATTGGATAACAAAGGAATCAATATTTCAGGGTTTCAAGGATTTGGTCTTCCAAAGCATAAAATACAAAGATTTGAATGTGTAAGCAATCTGGTTCAGTGTTTAATATTTAGTTTGTATGTATTTGTGGAGTAGGATCATATACTTGAGGTTCGTGTTTCGGTATACAACAATCAATAGTCTAGAAAGAATCAGGTTACGGCTCAAGATCAATAACTGGAATCAAGGTTTTTGGTACAGTGCTTTAAAGCACTTGCAATATAAAACAGGAATATCAATCACGACAATATCTCGAGAAAGTTCAGAACACTTGCCTGGTATTAGCTTTCTACACTACACTCGCTTCCAATCACAATCGTCTTACTCCTCAACTACCTGTATCCCTTTCCTATGTCTTGCCTCTTCTGCTCACATATCATAAGTATCTATCAATAATCGACTCATAGAATTCTATTCAACACATACTTTTATCTACCCTTCGTTTCACCCAAATCCGATTAACGGATTGAAAGTTATGCGATAATCAAATAAACACCGAATATATAGACCGATAGTCAATCAACAAGTCACGTATAACACATAATACATCACGTAATTAATGACATATCATTTATAAAGAAGTCTCAGGTCATAAATAGGCTTTCTGGTATTTAAAATGATTTTTAAAACATTTTTCGGAATTAAAACGGGTCGTTGGATCAATTTCGGGTTAGTAAACAGGGTTCAGTTGGCCAATTCTGGCTCCGAAACAATTTTATAATAATTATCGAGCCTTGGAAATTATTTAGAATAATATTTTAAAGCTCGAAACTATTTTCGGAATTTTTAAATCATTTTTAAATAATTAAATCTAATTAAATAATTAATTAAAATCAATTAATAGTTAATTAAATCAATTAATCAATTAATTTTCGAATTAATTGACCAATTAATCTATTAGAAATTAACTAAATTAATTAACTAATTAATTTAGATTTATTTTAGAATTAAAAATAATTTTCCGAATTAAAATACTAATTTTTAGAATTTTCAGAAATTAAAAATGAATTTTTATAATAAAAATAAATAGGAAATATGATTTTTAAACATTTTTAAAACAGGAATCCTAAATTTGTAAAGTCTGGAAACTTCAGGGACCTAACTGTGTCATCCCCAAAAGTCCAGGGACCAAACTGCAAATTTTACAGTCTAGTCGCCGGAAAACACAGGGATGGCCGGAGAACACGTTCCCGGCGTCCTCACCCCATCAACACCTCCAGATCACATCTATACTTTACCAGGAACACAATCATGCCAACAAATCGTTCTAATCATCCCTGAGTTGGCCGTAATTTGGCCGTGAAGTTTGCCAGTTTCCGGCGAACTTCGGAAATATTCAAAATACAACTCCCTTCTCTACAGACCTCGTTGATTCATGAAACTTATACGACTAGATTACAAATTTCACAAAGAACACAATCCACTATATCACAACATCAATCTATTCCAGAATAAGAAACCCCCAAATTTCAATTAAGAACATTCATACGGGTTATAAACCCTAATTTTGAAATTCGAAAATTAAACCCACTTTTGAGCATGTTATTGAACTCCAAATCAGACGTATGACATATGAAAATCATCAGGAAAACAAGCTCTACAACATGCAAGCATCAAATCATACAAACAATCATCCGAACAAAAATTCCTATTTTTAATCAAAATAATTCGAAAATAAACAAATTTATATAAAATCAACCTTTGATTCTGCAGTAAAACAGGTTCTGGAATCTGATAGTACTCCTTGAGACCTTCAATTTGGTTACTCCAACTTTCCAAACGGATTTCACTAACACCTTGAATTTGTGGTTTGATACTCAGAAGGGTTTATGAATATATGATTTTTCTCTGTAAATTATATAATTATCTGTCTGCAAATGATTTTGATACGAAATAAAATATGGTAAAAGGCTATTTATAATTACGGAAAATTAGTATCCCGTTGGATCATTCCGGATATAAAACGGTACGTTTATTTATAAAAACTGATCCAAACGGTATCGGTTTTCGGGATAATTATCCAAACCAGTACAATTTGTACTGCGTCTTGGTCTCAGCGCCTGGTTACACGTACTACGAAGTGATAATTGGGATAGTTTAATAAAAAGCTCCCGTTTATCAAAAATACGGGTTTTATTGATTTACCGAAATAAATATTGTATCGAAAATGTTGCGCCAGGACCCGCGCAGAACAAACCGTACGCCGGATCGAAAAAGTCGAAATATGGAATATGCTCGGAATATTACAATTAGGTTAGGAAGGAGTTCTCGGAAGAGTTTCGGGTTCCAAAAAGGTAACAACGGTTGACATCGATTGGTTCCCGTTTTTATAAAATAGGTTTTAAATACCCGAAAAAAGATTTTAGAAGTTTCATATGATTCTTATAAATTCATAAATCATCATAAAAATAATTAGAAAGATATGAAAATTATCTATATTTTATTTTGGACATATAAAAATTAAAATACTCAATTAATATTATTTTTGAATATCCAAGTACAGATAACACTTAACAATTAACTCACAGAATAGATACTAAACACACATAATAATTATTTAATAGTGAAAATAATTACACGATATATCCCGGATATTACATCCTTCCCCCCTTAAAAGGATTCTGTCCTCAGAATCTCCTAAGAAAACAAATGAGGGTACTTTTCTCTCATATCACTTTCTAACTCCCAGGTTGACTCTTCAACCTTTGGGTTTCTCCACAATACTCTTACTAACTTTACCACTTTATTTCTCAATACTTTCTCTCTCTCTATCCTCTAGAATCTCTATCAGACTCTCTACATATGATAAATCTGCCTGAAGCTCTATTGGCTCATATTCTATTACATGCCTGGAGTCTGGATTATATTTCTTGAGCATCGATACATGAAAAACATTGTGAATGTGCTCCATGTGCGGTGGTAACGCCAACTCGTAAGCTACTTTGCCAACGCGCTTTAGGATCTCAAAAGGTCCGACATATCTTGGGCTTAGCTTCCCTTTCTTTCCAAACCTCGTTAGTCCTTTCCATGGTGATACATTCAGTAATACCAAGCTTCTTTCTTCAAATTCCATGTCTTTCCTTGACTGATCTGCATATTTCCTCTGACGATCTTGTGCAGTTATCAATCTCTTCTGGATAATTTCAACAATTTCCTTTGTCTGCTGTACCAGTTCAGGTGCAAGTATCTTGCGTTCTCCTACTTCGTCCCAATATACTGGAGATCTACATTTGCGTCCATAAAGGGCTTCATAGGGTGGCATTCTAATGCTGGCATGATAACTGTTGTTGTAAGCAAACTCTACCAGAGGTAAATGTTCATCCCAACTTCCTTTGAAATCAATAGCACAAATACGTAACATGTCCTCGATTGTCTGGATCGTTCTTTCACTTTGGTCATCCATCTGGGGGTGATAGGCCGTACTCATATTCGGTCTTGTTCCCAAACATTCTTGAAAACTCTTCCAAAATCTTGAATTAAACCTTGAATCTCGATCAGATACAATAGACACAGGAACTCCATGACGAACTACAATTTCCTTCAGGTACATATGGACTAACTTGTCGAGCGAAAATCTTTCATTTATAGGCAGAAAATGAGCTGACTTGGTAAGTCTATCCACTATAACCTAAATGGCATCATGATTAGCTCTTGTCCTTGGTAATCCAACTATGAAATCCATGGCAATATGTTCCCACTTCCACTCTGGAATCTCCAATGGCTGTAACAATTCACTTGGTCTCTCATGCTCTACTTTAACTCTCTGATAGGTATAACATTTGCTAATCCATTCCGTAATTTCCCTCTTCATGTCTGGCCACCAATAATTCTTCTTTAAATCTCTGTACATTTTGGTATTCCCTGGATGGATGGAATATCTTGAACTATGTGCCTCTTGTAAAATTTCATTTTTCAACTCCGTCACTGGTGGAATCCAAATTCTAGATAAAAACCTCAAAATACCTTGATCATCCTTTTGCGTGCATAACTCTTCACCTACCAAACGATTTATATCTTGATCCATTATATTTTCCTGACATTTCTTTATTTTCTCCAATAACTCCGGTTGGAAAGTCATACTGTATACTTTCGCTTCTTCAGGCTTGCAAACTCTAATCTCCAGTTCCAATTTCTGAAATTCCTTGTATATATCTTCAGGTATTGATAACACATTCAACCTTTCCTTCCGACTCAATGCGTCTGCCACAATGTTCGCCTTACCGGGATGATAATTAATCGAGCAATCATAGTCTTTGATCAACTCTAACCATCTCCTTTGCCTCATATTAAGTTCCTTCTGTGTGAATATGTACTTTAAGCTTTCGTGATCCGTGAAAATCTTGCACTTTTCTCCATACAAATAATGTCTCCAAATCTTCAAAGCAAAAACTATGGCTGCTAGCTCCAAATCATGAGTAGGATACTTTTGTTCGTGTGGTTTCAATTGCCTCGACGCATACGCAATCACCTTTTCATGCTGTATTAAAACACATCCTAGTCCTTTGTGAGAAGCATCGCTATAAATTATGAAATTCCCTTGATCGTCTGGAAGTGACAAAACAGGTGCCGTGATTAATCTCTGCTTCAACTCCTGAAAACTTTCTTCGCACTTGTCGTTCCATATAAACTTTTTATTCTTTCGTGTAAGCTTTGTCAATGATGTCACAATCCTTGAGAAATTTTGAATGAATTGTCGATAATATCCCGCCAATCCCAAGAAACTTCTTACCTCAGTGGGTGTTCTCGGTCTCTCCCAATTCATAATTACCTCGATCTTTGCCGGGTCCACTTTGATCCCTTCGTTACTGACTATGTGTCCTAAGAACTGAACTTCCTGTAGCCAAAACTCACACTTCGAGAATTTAGCATATAACTTCTTTTTCCTTAAAATCTCCAAAGCTGTCCTCAAATGTTCCGCATGATCCTCTTCCGTCCTTGAATAGATTAAAATATCGTCTATAAACACAATAACAAACTTATCCAAATACCCCTTGAAAATTCTATTCATCAGGTCCATAAACACTGCCGGGGCATTGGTCAATCCAAAAGACATTACTAGAAATTCGTAATGTCCATACCTTGTTCTAAAAGCTGTCTTTGGTATATCTTCTGGCTTGATCTTCAGTTGATGATATCTCGATCTTAAATCAATTTTGGAGAAGTACTTGGCTCCCTTCAATTGGTCAAACAAATCATCAATTCTAGGTAACGGATACTTGTTCTTGATTGTAAGCTTGTTGAGCTCCCTATAGTCGATACACAGTCTCATGCTTCCATCTTTCTTCTTGACAAATAATACCGGGGCTCCCCACGGGGATACGCTGGGTCTGATTACTCCTTTCTCTAACAACTCCTGCAATTGCTTCGCTAGCTCTTTCATCTCAACAGGCGCCATTCTGTACGGGGCCTTGGATACTGGTTCTGTTCCAGGTGCTAAGTCGATCGCAAATTCAATTTCTCTATCTGGAGGAAGGCCTGGTAACTCGTCGGGAAACACGTCTGAAAATTCATTCACAACTGGAATATCTTCAAATTTTGTTGGTTCTTGACTTCTATCAATCACATATGCCACAAAATGCTCACATCCTTGTCGTAGTAACTTCTTGGCTTGAATCATCGTTAAGAACTTCTTTACTTGTTTCTGACCCTTGAACGTTACTATCCTTTCATCTGGCATTTTCACCATTACCTTCTTATTTCGACAATCTATCTGGGCATCGTGCCTAGATAACCAATCCATCCCTAATATAACGTCAAATTTTCCTAACTTAAATGGTATCAAATCTACACAAAATTTACTACCAGAGATCTCAATCTCACAATTCCCACAAACTTGATTAATAGTTACACGTTCTTGATTTGCTAATTCCACAGTCATTATTTCATTTAAATACTCAACTGAACAATTTAACTTACTAACAAAATCTTGTGAAACAAATGATCGAGTTGCTCCCGAATCTATTAACACTTTGGCACATAAAGAATTCACATTAAGCGTACCTGCCACGACATCCGTATCCTGAATAGCATCCTTCACAGACATATCAAAAACTCTAGCCCCTGGAGTCTCATTCACTGTTGGGGTAGATCCCATAATCCTCAATGTATTACTGACTGGGGTTGGTGTCTTACAATCCCTGGCCATATGTCCTGG
The DNA here is from genome assembly GCF_009905375.1 of Apium graveolens. Taxonomy (NCBI): domain Eukaryota; kingdom Viridiplantae; phylum Streptophyta; class Magnoliopsida; order Apiales; family Apiaceae; genus Apium; species Apium graveolens. The sequence goes on from NC_133648.1 coordinate 224,060,476, forward strand.
CTTTCCACATTTAAAGCACGTAAATCCAATGGCTGGAACCTTTACTGCTTGATTCCGGATAGGCCGATCCTTACTTGCTGGTTCTCTTGCTGGCTGATTTCGGCACTCCCTCGAATAGTGCCCTTTCTGGTTGCATTTAAAACATACCACATTCAACTTGTTACAAACTCCTCCATGCTTCTTTCCACATACTTGACAATCTGGAAAAGTTAGTCTCAACTGATTTGGCTGATTTGTATTAACTAGACGGTTGCTCTGGCCTCCGTCTCCTGCATTCTGTCTCCTGAAATTAAAATTTCTTCCTGACTGAAACTTGCCCCTCTTAAAATTTGGAAACTTCCCTGGTTGTGGCTGACCCTCATTTCCCTCAACTTTCCTTTTCTTGATTTCCTTTTCCTTCTGGAACATCTCACTCTTTGTCTCTGCGATCATAGCCTTCTGTACTACTCCTGCATAGGTATCCAATTCAAAAATGGCTACCTTCCCTCTGATCCATGGTTTCAAACCTTGCTGGAATCTTTTAGCCTTCTTCCTGTCAGTATCCACATATGACGGCACATACCTTGACAATTCCTCAAACTTACCCTCATAATCTGTTACCGACATGTTCCCTTGCTTTAATTCTAAAAACTTCAGCTCCATTTGATCCTGAACAAACTGAGGAAAATACTTTTCTAAAAAAAATTCCTTAAACCTTCCCCAAGTAATAACATCTGTACCTTCCAATGTCTTCACCATCTCTCACCAATAGGTGGCCTCATTCTTCAGATAGTAACTTGCAAACTCAAGCTTATGTTCTTCCTTTACTATCACTAAGGCAAATGCCTTCTCTATTTCCTTTAACCAAACATTTGCTTCAGTTGGCTCTAAGGAACCTTGAATTCTGGTGGGTTTACTGCCTGAAAAGTTTTAAAAGTTACCTGGGGGTTGGTCTGTCTTTGTTGTTGTTGTGCCAGGTGAACTGTTTGTTGGGCCAAGATTTGAAAAATCTGGGCTATTGTTGGGTCTATGGGTCGTGGGTTCACATTTGGATTTGTATCATCTTGGTTGTTATTGTTGTTGGTTTCTTCATTCTGGGTGTTGGTGCGGGTATTTCTTCTGGGAGACATTTTTCTGTAAAGAATCAATCAACTTATTTAGCTTTTGAATCAATCTTTTGCATAAAAGACCAGTTTTGCAAAATGGAAATATCTCTTTTTTGAAAACAATTATAACTAAGTAAATTGCATGCTTCTTTACAGAATATAAACAATTATGGAAAACAGGGTACATGTTATCACAGGGGTATAACTGGTGCAATAAATAAGGTAAGGTAACACAGGTGCAATAAAGTTAATGATAGTGCTGGAAAGGAAAATGGTGCTGATATATATATAGATCAAAAGTTTTAGGTAGTACAAACGTAAAGACGCTTCGGAAGTAAAAGCAAAAAGGGTACAACAACCTACTCACTAGTCAGCATAGCTAGTCTATAAATACAACTCAAAAGTCTACTGATACATACTACACACTATTGTACATACTACATAACCATAACAACACTGCTCAGCATCTCCATCTCTGAATCTCTGGCTCATGACAAGTCTGGACCTCCAATCTCCTCAAGCTCTTCTAGAACCCATTTAGCCCACTCTACTAAGAAATCAGGGGTGATGTCCTCATGTGTAGCCTCAGCAATCCTCACTGCAGCTGTCCTACGAAACGCCTGTAGCCTCTCTCTGAGTCGACTCTCACCACTCCCAACCTCTCTGGTACGCATAATATATAGTAACTCCTGAATCTGACCCTGAAGGAATCGCTGCTCCATAAGGCAAGCCTCAAACTGATGATATGGGACAGGATAGGAAGAGAACTGGAAAGGTACTCCTGTAACTGAATGACCGGTAAAGCCTGAATCAGCAGGTGGGGGTCCTCTGATAGGTGGCCTCATGCCTGGAGGTGGAATAGCCTGCAATGGTACGGGCTGCAACACAGGTGGAGGTAGTATAGCCAACACTGGTGGAACAACATGACGTGGATCCGAAGACGGCACTCAAACTGAAGGCTCTGAGTGATCAGCTGATACGGGAATAAAAGAGTCGGCCATTGCTACTATCTGAAATCATATCACAATATAAGAATCTCGAACCATAACGTAAATTACACTAATACCTGATATACCGAAGCACTCAACCTCTAGACGTTCTATCTTTCTATTCCCTACTTCTAATCCTAACCCTCTACCCATTCCCGTCAACCTAGGCTTGTGTCAGTGACTTATAACCTGTAGCTCTGATACCAAACCTGTGGCACCCTCCAAACCCGGGTCAGAAGTTTGGGGTCCACACATACACACCTTATTAATAACCTGCTTATAATGATAAAGGTAATAATAATATGCAATGACCCTACTTACCAACCACCACGGACTGCAACAGGTTAAAGTATGCACACAAGCCAAACACACTAATATATTACAAACCATTCAAATCCCAACCATTCAAACTCAAACTGAGTATTAAACTTTATTACAACTTTTACAAACTTAAATTATTCCAAAAGAAGCCTACTAGCTCAGCTTCCGCGACCTGAACCCCTAACTCTCACACTGGACTGGGGATCCTCGGTACCAACCGGTCCCTTTTTAACTGGAAAGAATATAAAAAACATCACACAAATGAGCTAACTAGCTCAGCAAGTCACAATGACAAAACTGAGAATAATGATCATCAAGTGAATATGGTTATAATATCAAGTGAACAATGGATTATGATTTAGAATTGGATATTATATTTTCATGTTAAAAACCAAGGTTAGGCTGCTGATCAGTTACGCACTAACCCCGAGCAAAGCACACATCACTGCTCTAACTACTGGATCCAAGGCACACATTGGCCTAATTGACCATTATATGGTCTGACCACGAATCTGGTTCACAATTTTATAAAAACAATCCAATTCTAACATAATAACAGAATAAGCAATAATAATCAATAACCAGAATCATTAACAACAATGAGTGTTTAACAATGAAAGGGTTTCAATCCTTGTAAGGATCAATAAGGTAATTTCAAAGCTTGGATGCTGGGTAATGAAAGAATTGGATAACAAAGGAATCAATGTTTCAGGATTTCAAGGATTTGGTCTTTCAAAGCATAAAATACAAAGATTTGAATGTGTAAGCAATCTGGTTCAGTGTTTAATATTTAGTTTGTATGTATTTGTGGAGTAGGATCGTATACTTGAGGTTCGTGTTTGGGTATACAACAATCAATGGTCTAGAAAGAATCAGGTTACGACTCAAGATCAATAACTGGAATCAAGGTTTTTGGTACAGTGCTTTAAAGCACTTGCAATATAAAACAGGAATATCAATCACGACAATATCTCGAGAAAGTTCAGAGCACTTGCCTGGTATTAGCTTTCTACACTGCACTCGCTTCCAATCACAATCGTCTTACTCCTCAACTACCTGTTTCCCTTTCCTATGTCTTGCCTCTTCTGCTCACATATCATAAGTATCTATCAATAATCGACTCATAGAATTCTATTCAACACATACTTTTATCTACCCTTCGTTTCACCCAAATCCGATTAACGGATTGAAAGTTATGCGATAATCAAATAAACACTGAATATATAGACCGATAGTCAATCAACAAGTCACGTATAACACATAATACATCACGTAATTAATGACATATCATTTATAAAGAAGTCTCGGGTCATAAATAGGCTTTCTGGTATTTAAAATGATTTTTAAAACATTTTTCGGAATTAAAACGGGTCGTTGGATCAATTTCGGGTTAGTAAACAGGGTTCGGTTGGCCAATTCTGGCTCCGAAACAATTTTATAATAATTATCGAGCCTTGGAAATAATTTAGAATAATATTTTAAAGCTCGAAACTATTTTTCAGAATTTTTAAATCATTTTTAAATAATTAAATCTAATTAAATAATTAATTAAAATCAATTAATAGTTTATTAAATCAATTAATCAATTAATTTTCAAATTAATTGACCAATTAATCAATTAGAAATTAACTGAAATTAATTAACTAATTAATTTAGATTTATTTTGGAATTAAAAATAATTTTCGGAATTAAAATACTAATTTTTAGAATTTTCAGAAATTAAAAACGAATTTTTATAATAAAAATAAATAGGAAATATGATTTTTAAACATTTTTAAAATAGGAATCCTAAATTTGCAAAGTTTGGAAACTTCAGGGACCTAACTATGTCGTCCCCAAAAGTCCAGGGACCAAACTGCAAATTTTACAGTCCAGTCTCCGGAAAACACAGGGATGGCCGGAGAACACGTTCCCGGCGTCCTCACCCCATCAACACCTCCAGATCACATCTATACTTTACCAGGAACACAATCATGCCAACAAATCGTTCTAATCATCCCTGAGTTGGCCGGAATTTGGCCGTGAAGTTTGCCAGTTTCCGGCGAACTTCGGAAATATTCAAAATACAACTCCCTTCTCTACAGACCTCGTTGATTCATGAAACTTATACGACTAGATTGCAAATTTCACAGAGGACACAATCCACTATATCACAACATCAATCTATTCCAGAATAAGAAACCCCCAAATTTCAATTAAGAACATTCATACGGGTTATAAACCCTAATTTTGAAATTCGAAAATTAAACCCACTTTTGAGCAAGTTATTGAACTCCAAATCAGACGTATGACATATGAAAATCATCAGGAAAACAAGCTCTACAACATGCAAGCATCAAATCATACAAACAATCATCCGAATAAAAATTCCTATTTTTAATCAAAATAATTCGAAAATAAACAAATTTATATAAAATCAACCTTTGATTCTGCAGTAAAACAGGTTCTGGAATCTCATAGTACTCCTTGAAACCTTCAATTTGGTTACTCCAACTTTCCAAACGGATTTCACTAACATTTTGAATTTGTAGTTTGATTCTCAAAAGGGTTTATGAATATATGATTTTTCTCTGTAAAATATATAATTATCTGTCTACAAATGATTTTGATACGAAATAAAATACGGTAAAAGGCTATTTATAATTACGGAAAATTAGTATCCCGTTGGATCATTCCGGATATAAAACGGTACATTTATTTATAAAAACTGATCCAAACGGTATCGGTTTTCGGGATAATTATCCAAACCAGTACAATTTGTACTGCGGTCTTGGTCTCAGCGCCTGGTTACACGTACTACGAAGTGATAATTGGGATAGTTTAATAAAAAGCTCCCGTTTATCGAAAATACGGGTTTTATTGATTTACCGAAATGAATATTGTATCGAAAATGTTGCGCCGGGACCCGCGCAGAACAAACCGTACGCCGGATCGAAAAAGTTGAAACATGGAATATGCTCGGAATATTACAATTAGGTTAGGAAGGAGTTCTCGGAAGAGTTTCGGGTTCCAAAAATGTAACAACGGTTGACGTCGGTTGGTTCCCGTTTTATAAAATAGGTTTTAAATACCCGGAAAAAGATTTTAGAAGTTTCATATGATTCTTATAAATTCATAAATCATCATAAAAATAATTTGGAAGATATGACAATTATCTATATTTTATTTTGGACATATAAAAATTAAAATACTCAATTAATATTATTTTTGAATATCCAAGTATAGATAACACTAAACAATTAACTTACAGAATAGATACTAAACACACATAATAATTATTTAATAGCGAAAATAATTACACGATATATCCCGGATATTACAGATTATGCTTGAGTTTTCTGCAGCTAGAACCCCACAACATAATTTAGTGGTGGAAAGGAAAAACAGATCTCTTATTGAAGCTGCAAGGACAATGCTAGAAGAATCGAAGTTACCAACATATTTTTGGGCTAAAGCTGTGAATACTGCATGCTACACTCAGAATATTTTTTTGGTCAATCAAGCAAAATGCATGACACCCTACCAATTGTTCAAGAATAGGAAGTCAACTCTAAAATTTCTTCATGTCTTTGCATGCAAATGCTATATTTTAAGGATTCAAACTGAACATCATGGAAAGTTTGATGCTAAAGCAGATGAAGGAATTTTAGTTGGATATGATGTTGGAAAGGCATATAGAGTCTACAATCTAAGAACAAACATTTTTATGGAATATTTACATGTTTTGTTTGATGATAAGAAGATTGAAGGACTAAAATATGAAGGTTTCCATGATAGCCTCAAATTTGACAATGTTGAGATAATTTGTGATGACATTGATGATGATAGTGGTCAAGAAATAGTGGCTAGGGATAATGCAGAAAAGTCTATCTTCAATGATGCACAAAATTCAGCATCAGTCGAGGTATAAAATGCGTCATCCTTCGAGAGACAATCAGCTTCATATGTCGAGATACAAAGTGCATCATCCGTCAGAACAATCAGAGAAGCTGAGAGTCAAAATAGATTACTTACAGAAAGGACTTCTTCTTCAAATCAAAGATCCACAAACTCGGGGGAGTTTCTTCTAATCAAAACTCAGTCACAAATCAAGACAACAATGAGGCCTCTTCATCTAGAGCTAATCTACCTCAACAGAGAAAATGTACTGGAGATCACCCTTTTGAAGGATCATTGGTGATGTGTCCTCAAGAGTGCAAACAAGAAAAGCAACTCAAGAGGAATGTCTATATAACAGCTTTCTATCTAAGGACGAGCCTAAAAAGGTAGAAGAAGCTCTGTTAGATCCTGAATGGATTTCAGCTATGCAAGAGGAGCTAAACAAATTTGAGAGGAATAAAGTATGGAAGCTGGTACCCAAGCCTAAAGAAAAGAATTCTATTGACACCAAGTGGGTATTCAGAAATAAGATGGATGAAAATGGCATAGTTGTCAGGAAAAAAGCTAGATTGGTTGCTAAGGGCTACTGTCAACAAGATGGAATAGATTTTGATGAAACTTTTGCTCCTATTGCAAGACTTGAAGCCATCAGAATTTTCCTAGCCTATGCAGCCCATGCCAATTTAAAAGTCTATCAAATGGATGTCAAAAGTGCCTTTCTGAATGGAGATTTGGAGGAGGAAGTCTATGTCAGTCAGCCTCCTGGTTTTGAAGATCCAAATTTTCCAGAATATGTCTACTATCTTTTAAAAGTTCTTTATGGATTGAAGCAAGCACCTAGAGCCTGGCATGATACTTTGTCAAAGTTTCTCTTAGAAAATCACTTCGCAAGAGGTACTGTTGACAAAACTTTATTCTTTAGAAATGTTAATGGCTCTAGCATACTTATTCAAATTTATGTAGATGATATTATATTTGGCTCTACAGATGAAAATTTTTGCAAAACGTTTGCCAAATTGATGCAAAGTAAGTATGAAATGAGCATGATGGGAGAACTAACTTAGTTTCTTGGTTTACAAGTTAAGAAAGTTAGTGACGGAATATTCATTAGTCAAACCAAATATATTTATGATATTTTGAAGAAGTTTGATCTAATGGATTGCATATCTACAAAAACTCCCATGGCCACTGCAACTAAACTTGAATTAAACACTACTAAAAAGTCTGTGGATATCTCAAGCTATAGAGGCATGGTTGGCTCACTTTTGTACTTAACATCTAGTAGGCCAGATATAATGTTTTCCACTTGTCTCTGTGCTAGATTTCAGTCTAATCCTAAAGAATCTCATTTAATAGCTATTAAGAGAATTTTCAGATATCTCAAGGGAACACCAAAACTTGGCATTTGGTACCCTAGAGATTCAGATTTTGATCTAACTGGTTATTCAGATGCAGACTATACAGGGTGCAAAATTGATAGAAAAAGCACTACAGGAACCTGTCAATTTATAGGAAACAAGCTAGTATCCTGGTTCAGTAAAAAGCAAAATTCAGTCTCTACTTCTACAACTAAGGCTGAATATATTGTTGCTGGAAGCTGTTGTGCACATATTCTATGGATGAAAAACCAAATGTTGGACTATGGTCTGCAAGTGGACATAATTCCTATTTTCTATGATAACACAACTGCAATTGCCATTACTGAAAATCCAGTACAACATTCAAGAACAAACCACATAGACATCAAGTATCACTTCATTAGGGAATATGTAATGAGTGGTACTATGGAACTTCATTTTGTTCCAAGTGAGAAGCAACTAGCAGATATCTTTACCAAGCCACTTTATGAATCCACCTTCACTAGGTTGGTAAGTGAGTTAGGTATGTTTAATTATTCTCAAATCATATTTTTTATTATTTTGCAAGTTGAAATGCAGCCAGAAACTTAATTAATTTTTATGTTTTGAATGAAAATTTGGCTAAGTCAAAATCTATATCTCGACGGATGTTCGTTATCCATCAAGTTTGATCATCCGTCGAAATAGAATAGCTTGGTAAAAATCAATTACTTTTCTGGTTTATTTTTAACCCGACGGATATTTGCTTTAGTCTCATCCGTCGAATTGTATACATCATAGCTATTAAAGTTCTGAACATTATCCATCAGATTTACTGTCTGTAAGTATATCATGTCGGATAATTGACAGAATTTTGACAGTTTATTTTACTTTTAAACGGCTATTTTGGGCAATTTTCATCGGGTCTTTAATTTTTACCTTTAACTTTTATCCCGGTTTATTTGAAAATACATAAAAGCCTTACTTCAAGTTTAGCTTAGATTTTATCTTTATCTATTACAATTAACTATTCTCTTCTTCCTCAAAGCAAAACCCTCTTTCTTTCTGTAAACTTTCTTGCTTTAACAATGGCACCAGTAGTCAAGATCATGTTTCAGTCAGGATTAATTTATGAGAAGAACAATTTCGTGGGTCTTGTGAACAAAGAGATTCCAGCCTCTGAAGATTATCATAAAATGATGGATTTTATGAAGGGATGCAAGCTTAGCTATGCCATGCTGGAATCACCCACAATCTACTATGAAGTTGTGGAGGAGATGTGGACCACTGCTGTGTATCATGCAACTGACAAAACTATAACTCTCTCCATTAAAGATAAGTATTTTTGCTTTAATAGTGATACTATCCAAGCATGCTTTAAAATTCCTGAAAACACTACTACTAAACCACACACAGATGTTAATTTAGTTAACTAGCTTAATTCTATTACTATGCACTTCCTACCACTAAGTTAAGTGAAATTAGGAGGGTAGGTCTTAAGAAAAAGTGGAGCTTTCTATGTGATATAGTTACCAAGGTGTTTCTGGTAAAGTAAGCAACTTTGATTCTATCAATACTACTATGCTTAACATGCTCTACATGCTTCTTACTGATAATTACAATAATTTTAGTGATGCTATCATGTTTGAATTAGGCTACAAGTTATGGGAAATTAAAAAGAGATCTAGGAATGTTTATTATGCTATATTCTTTATGATAATTACTAACCATCTTTGTGAGGATCTTGTGATTGAGAACCCAACCAACAAACTGGATTTTTGGGTACAAGAAAGAAGAATAATTACAGATTTAAACAGAGCCAATCACCATAAGGAGGTGCCCCTTTTTTATTTGCCTATCATAGAGGGCCCTTAGGTAAGTGAGGTAAATATCTCTGTCCCTACTTCTACCTCTCAAGTTTCTTTTCCATTGACTGTGGCTATAGAATCTGTGTCAATGACCCAACAGATACGTGAAATAGAACCTACAAGAGAAATGATATTCTCTTGCAATGCCAACAATACGAGGCGACATTGTTCTTCCTCGAGGCGTCGTTGCGCATCCTCCTTAGCTCTTATAATCTCTTATGAATGGACATCTATTCTAAAATAATGAAGTGACTGAGTGTCATCCGGGTTAAATCGATCAAGAATCGACTGTGGGATCTCAGAATGAGGATAATCTTGGCCATTGAAAACTACCCTGAATCAAAAGATGTCAAAATACAATCTTCCATATTCAGGAATTGCAACTGGACGGTAAACTCCATGTGAAAGAGAACAAATGAAAAGTGGATTTTATATCCACTTGGAATGCTTTATTACAAGCTTAAATTGGTGTTTTGGACTCAAATTGTTGTTATTTTGATGTGTTTTTGTGTTATTGCATTTCAGGTATTAGTTAAATGAAGAAAAGAGCTTTTAAAGGAAATATGATGAAAAGTGATCAGAATTGGAATCCAAGGCCATTGTCAAGTTGTAGAGAATCTCAATAGCTTCGCGTGGGCAGTTGAATCGCCTAATTCTGACGAGTACAACTCAAGTTATGGTCAAAACAAGATTCATAAGAATATTTTTCCAGTTAGTAGCTGAGCGCCCGCTCAGCAGAGCTGAGCACCCGCTCAGGGCGCGGCTGGTCGCTGATTTCGCCGAAAAAGCATCTTTTGAGTGGAATTTGATGATTTTAAGGGTCCAGGTCCACTAGGGGCGTATATATACTTAAAAAAAAGGGTTTTCATCATCCGGGAAGATTAGGATACCAAGGAGAAGACCTAGAAGCACAGAACAACTCCAAAAAAGAAGATCTTGTTTTCAACTTGTGATTCTTTGAATTAGTTGTAACTTTGGATACTCGTTTTTGTTCTTGTTGAACCTAGATCTCGTTTATTCGTACTTTAATTATTATTCAGTTTATTAAGACCTTGTTTATACCATGCTTTCATTGGAACCCATGGTGACGATGAGTTCGATTATAGGCTAATCGTTGTCATGGGATTCTAGCGGATTTACTTATGGATTTCAATAATTAATTATTTTGATATCTTGGTGTGTGGTGATTGTATGATATCCTAGTATTGGTTGTGCTTATTCGTCTTATGCGTGTAGCTAACATATAAGATAGAGTGTTAATCTCTATTGAAGCGACAGTGAATATAGAGGTTTAGAACTTGCCATGCTAGCATAGGTTCATGTATGTGTATGCATGATTCGTAGGTAACTCTAACCGTTTTACTTGCCCTATGTAATCAAGATAGATAACTTGTGTTTAAACCATTATGTTGTCAAATTCTATAGACATATAGGGTCTCAATATAATTGGTGCCTATTCAGCTTCTATCTCTTTTATGGATGTCTGGTAGAATGGTACTCGTGCAACGAAAGTTGGCGTTTATGAGTTTCGTGTTATCTGATTAGTGTCATCACCATCACATGCCAAGGTTAAGAACAATAAGGCTATTGAATGAAGTATTTAATGAAGTTAGGATCCCATGTTTGTCATATATAGTAATTCAACTTCAATTCTCTTAGTTAATGTTATTTAGTATAATCTCTTATTTTAATAAAAACCCAATTTGTTATTTGTCTTAGCATTGAGCGATAACCATACATTGTTGCATAGGTGCATAAATTGAACTTAACCTAAACCAGTCTCTGTGGGAACGAATCTGATTTATATCTTATACTACTTGCGAACGCGTATACTTGCGTGAATATTAGCGCGTGTTTTTGCCCTAACAAGTTTTTGGCGCCGCTGCCGGGGACTCGGTGTTAATTTTTAGTTTATGTGCTTATCATCAGTGGTCGTTAAAGTTCACTGACTCGGATTCTTTTACTTTCACAGTTTATTTGTTTGTGTTCCAGGTACTCATTACAATGGGAGATCCAGCAGCACGAACGAAAGCCTTGATGGACTTTTCTCAACCCAAGATCAATGACATTTAATCTAGCATTGTCCGACCAGCTATCACAGCTAATACCTTTGAGATCGAGCCTGGCATAATTCAATGGGTACAGACTTCAGTCCAGTTTGGGGGTTCTCCAACGGAAGATCCCAATACACACATTAGGGATTTCATTGAGATATGCGACACCTTCAAGTTTAACAGTGTTTCTGAAGATGTTGTGAAGCTGAGACTATTCCCATTCTCTTTGAGGGACAAGGCTAAGAGCTGGTTACACTCTCTACCAGCTGGTTCGATTACTACTTGGGAAGATCTTGCTCAGAATTTTCTTACTAAATTCTTCCCTATGGCGAAGACAGCTGCAATGAGGAACGCTATTACTCAATTTGTGCAGCAAACGGGAGAATCACTATGTGAAGCTTGGGAGTGCTACAAGGAGATGCTTAGGAAGTGTCCTCATCATGGAATTCCTGATTGGATGATCATCACTTGTTTTTACAATGGGTTGGGAGCACAGTCCAGACCCATGCTTGATGCAGCATCAGGCGGAGCATTATGTGCAAAGAGCTATGAGGAAGCTTATGATCTAATTGAACTGATGGCTGCTAATGAATATCAGTATCCAACCCAGAGATGTCCACAGGGCAAGGTAGCAGGAGTTCTTGAGGTGGATACAGCTACGGCTATCACTGCTCAACTAAAGGCGTTGTCTATGAAGATCGATTCTCTGGTTAACTATGGTGTGAAGCAGATAACCAGTGTTTGTGAGCTGTGTGCAGGTCCGCATGCGACAGAGCAATACGCTATATCTAGTGACTCGGCTCAGTTTGTGAGCAACTTTCAGAGATCGCAGCAGCCAGTTCCCGCCACTTATTATCCTGACAACTAAAATCATCCTAACTTCAGCTGGATCAACGATCAGAATGCGATGCAACAGCCGTTCCAGCAGTTTGCAAATAAGCTATTTAACCCTCCTGGTTTTCAGCAATAATTTACACCAACACAACAACTCCAACTTCAACAACAAACTCATGATGCGGGTCTATCTTCGAATGAAAAATATGAATTGGAGGAGTTGAGGCTTATATGCAAAAACCAGGCTCTTATATGCCAAAGCCAGGCTGTTTCTATCCAGAATCTGGAGAACCAAATAGGGCAAATTGCTAATGCCTTATTGAATCGACCACCAGGAACGGTTCCTAGTGATACAGAAACAAATCCAAGCAAGAGGGAAGTTGAAGAACAGGTGAACGCCATCACCTTAAGGTCTGGAAAGGTCGCAAGCCCCCAAGTTCAGCAAGATGAAGAGCCTGAAAAGTCTCAAGTTCCAGCATCTGAAGTTTTGGCTGAAGAAGATATGCAGAAGGAAGTAGAGGTGGAACCAAGGAAGACTACTGTGGAACACACTCCTCCTGAGGGTAATACAGGGGAGAAAAAGATCTATCCTCCACCTCCTTTTCCTAAAAGGCTGCAGAAGAAAAAGCTGGATAAGCAGTTTGAGAAGTTTCTGGAGGTGTTCAAGAAACTTCATATCAACATACCTTTCGCTGAAGCTCTTGAACAGATGCCTAGCTATGCGAGGTTTATGAAAGATATTCTCTCTCGGAAAGTGAAGCTCGATGACTTAGAGACCGTTGCTCTAACGGAGGAATGCAGTGCTGTGCTGCAACAGAAGTTGCCTCCGAAGCTTAAAGATCCTGGAAGCTTCACTATTCCTTGCACCATCGGAAACTTATCGTTCGACAACTATTTATGTGATTTAGGAGCTAGCATCAATCTGATGCCCTTATCTATCTTCAAGAAGCTTGGTCTGCCTGAGCCAAAACCAACATACATGTCATTGTAACTAGCTGACCGTTCCATCACTTATCCACGAGGTATAGTAGAGGATGTCTTGGTCAAGGTGGATAAACTCTTCTTCCCTGCTGACTTTGTAATTCTTGATTTCAAGGAAGATAAGAAGATTCCCATCATCTTGGGAAAACCATTCTTGGCTACAGGACGAACTATGATCGATGTGCAAAAAGGAGAGCTTACGATGAAGGTTCACGATCAAAAGGTCACTTTTAATGTGTTCAAGGAAATAAAGTTACCCACAACTAAAGAGGAGTGTTTTAAAGTAGAGCAACTGCAGGTTTTGAATGCACCTTCGTGGAAGAGGAAGTTGGATGTGCCATTCGATTCTCTTGGGTTAGCAGAGCTGAAAATTTCTCAGGAGCGTCTCGAGTCGTCTATTGAAGATGCTCCCACACTTGAGCTCAACCCACTACCAGATCACTTGAGTTATTCATTCTTAGGTGCACCCCCTGACAAGGGGTTGGGATATATCTTTGATGATGTAGAGGGTAGCCGAACGGATCCTCTAGTGCCTACAGAGGGTTCTTCTCATGTGCAGCAGGTAGTTGATAGGACTGGTGTTGGTGATGAGCAGTACAGGCGAGTAATTAGGCGTATGGAGGCCATGCACGACATTCACCGTCATTTTGTTGAAGATTTGACACACGCTTTCGGTACTATTTTCCGAGACACTAGTGGCGAGGTTGATTGGCCACCTGATCCTCCACCCGACGAGGGTGAATCTCCCGCTAATTAGGTATACCTGAAATCCTTATTATTGCCTTCAATGAGGACATTGAAAATTTTAAGTTTGGGGGTGATAATGTAAGGATTAGTAGTGTGTGTCCATATAGATTCATATAGATTCATGTTGCATGTTTAGTTGTAGTTCATTCATATTTTTGTATGATTGTTCATTTAGGACATATTTGTTTGTTTTTATGTAATTTCATATAGTTGCATTTGCATGCATATTTAGCATGATCCCTTAAGATGAACTATGATATTTGATAAGTTGATGTTGATTTCAGTGTGGTGATGACGAATAGAGGGATGTTTAAGTCCTAATGAATTGATTTGCATACCAGAAACAAATATTTTCACAAAGTCTTATAGGGTTGCTTTTGATCTAGATCATGATCATACTTGTTTGTTGTTGAGATTTAATCACTTGGTTATATTTAGAATTTGTGATATTCTCGTAGTGACGTAAAAATACTGATTTTTTTTATCTGGAGAAAAACTTGGATTTCATTGCTAGTTGTTGTAAGGCTAGGTGTCAAATGGCTAGTAGCCGGCTCATATTTTTATGAGTAGTCTAGGGTTGAATGAGATGGAGCGAAATGCACTCATTCAGAAATTATTGAAAAAAAGAAGAAAAAAAGAAAAAAAAGAAAAAAAAAGAAAGAAAAAAAGTATGTGTTTATGCATAATTGATCAAGAGTGAGCTCTTTAATACTCGAGTTATTAAGTTCTAGGGGACTTTGTGCCTAGTGACCTAAGGTTTTTATAGTCTGGGATCCACTAACCTAACGCTCGCTACATGGGTATTATTGTATAAGTCTTTTGGGACCTCATTCATTGCACGATCAAATAAGCATCTTTGCTATGTGTTCAATAATAGTGTGAATCCTTGTATAACTCTAGTAGAAAGGAGGTGTTGTGAGTCATAATGCGTTTATTGTCTATTATGTTTATAAACTTTTGATTGTTTCGATGATAGATAAGTTATGGTTATTGATCTAGTATCGAGAGCATATCTGTTAAGCATCCACACACGCACGTTTCTGGTTTGTGAGTTGGTTTGTGGGATTTATTCGAACTCTGTTTCAAGTTATTGCATTCTTAGATGCATTGGTTTATTCATTTGGTTATGGTTATTCTGAGGGGATCGATTACATTATCATTTAGTTGCATTCACGTAGTTGCATTCATGCATTAGGTTTGTTTTGTAGTTTTGAGTCTGTTTATGCTTGAGGACAAACATCGATTCAAGTTTGGGGGTGTGATAAGTGGATTTTATATCCACTTGGAATGCTTTATTACAAGCTTAAATTGGTGTTTTGGACTCAAATTGTTGTTATTTTGATGTGTTTTTGTGTTATTGCATTTCAGGTATTAGTTAAATGAAGAAAAGAGCTTTTAAAGGAAATATGATGAAAATTGATCAGAATTGGAATCCAAGGCCATTGTCAAGTTGTAGAGAATCTCAATAGCTTCGCGTGGGCAGTTGAATCGCCTAATTCTGACGAGTAGAACTCAAGTTATGGTCAAAACAAGATTCATCAGAATATTTTTCCAGTCAGTAGCTGAGCGCCCGCTCAGAGAGCTGAGCGCCCGCTCAGGGCGCGGCTGGTCCCTGATTTCGCTGAAAAAGCCTTTTTTGAGTGGAATTTGACGATTTTAAGGGTCCAGGTCCACTAGGGGTGTATATATATTTAAAAAAAAGGGTTTTCATCATCCGGGAAGATTAGGATACCAAGGAGAAGACCTAGAAGCACAGAACAACTCCAAAAAAGAAGATCTTGTTTTCAACTTGTGATTCTTTGAATTAGTTGTAACTTTGGATACTCGTTTTCGTTCTTGTTGAACCTAGATCTCGTTTATTCGTACTTTAATTATTATTCAGTTTATTAAGACCTTGTTTATACCATGCTTTCATTGGAACCCATGGTGACGATGAGTTCGATTATGGGCTAATCGTTGTCATGGGATTCTAGCGGATTTACTTATGGATTTCAATAATTAATTGTTTTGATATCTTGGTGTGTGGTGATTGTATGATATCCTAGTATTGGTTGTGCTTATTCGTCTTATGTGCGTAGCTAACATATAAGATAGCGTGTTAATCTCTATTGAAGCGACAATGAATATAGAGGTTTAGAACTTGCCATGCTAGCATAGGTTCATGTATGTGTATGCATGATTCATAGGTAACTCTAACCGTTTTACTTGCCCTATGTAATCAAGATAGATAACTTGTGTTTAAACCATTATGTTGTCAAATTCTATAGACATATAGGGTCTCAATATAATTGGTGCCTATTCAGCTTCTATCTCTTTTATGGATGTCTGGTAGAATGGTACTCGTGCAACGAAAGTTGGCGTTTATCAGTTTCGTGTTATCTGATTAGTGTCATCACCATCACATGCCAAGGTTAAGAACAATAAGGCTATTGAATGAAGTATTTAATGAAGTTAGGATCCCATGTTTGTCATATATAGTAATTCAACTTCAATTCTCTTAGTTAATGTTATTTAGTATAATCTCTTAGTTTAATAAAAACCCAATTTGTTATTTGTCTTAGCATTGAGCGATAACCATACATTGTTGCATAGGTGCATAAATTGAACTTAACCTAAACCAGTCTCTGTGGGAACGAATCTGATTTATATCTTATACTACTTGCGAACGCGTATACTTGCATGAATATTAGTGCGTATTTTCGCCCTAACAACAAACAGTGGCCATAGATTCTGAATCAAAATTTTTAGGGAATTTGGAGTTTGAATGAAAAAGGCAGTGAGAAATTTTGAGAGTGGAGGGTTGTATTTAAAGTAGAGAGATTAGAAACTAAAGGGACTCTTTGATTAACCATGTAATAATTAACCATAATGCAAATACACGATTACGCGTATCTAGGTAAACAAAAAGTAATCCCTCTTTTCAGATTCCTATTCCCAATGTAAATACTCAAGTATTGCTAGATACTTGCATCAGTAGCTAACCTATTTAAGTAATTAAAAGATATTCCACTTTCTCACTGATTATTTAAAAACACTACATAACAATTTATTTCGAATAAATTCAAAATAAGCTATGAAGTATAAATGTCCATCATGGTTTGACTATTATTAGTATTTTAATTATGACTATCAGGACTTATCAGTCAAACTGGGTTGACCAAAATCAGAATTTATCAACTACTAACAGAACCTATTAGTCAGAGCAAGTTTAACTAATAACAGAGCATGTACGCATAATCAGTATTTGAACATGCAATTTTCACATAAGATCATTTAGCACAATTTGCGTGTTATCATGGCACAAACATTTAGCTCAATAATCAGTATCTAACAAGTACTGACACATAATAAGATACCATGCTTCAATAATATCAGCAGTCTTTATTATCAGAGTTTGAGAATTGTCATGATTTCATTCCCAATTCATTCACCAATATTGTAAAAGTAGCTTCACAGAGAGGCTTGGTGAATATATCTGCTACTTGCTGATCTGTTGGAACAAAGACCAATTCCACTATACCTGCTTCCACATGTTCCCTTATGAAATGGTACCTGATGCTGATATGTTTAGTCATTGAATGCTGCACTGGATTTCCTGTCATTACAACAACACTTTGATTATCATAATATATAGGAATAGAAGAATAGTCTAACCCATAATCCAGTAGCTGCTTCTTCATCCATAGAATTTGAGCATAACAGCTTCCTGCAACAATATATTTTACTTCTGTAGTTGATATGGAAATTGACTTTGTTTCTTGCTAAACCAAGAAACCAATCTGCCACCAAGAAATTGGCAGCTTCAAGAAGTGCTTTTCCTGTATATTTTGCTTCCAGCAAAATCAGCATATGAATATCCAATTAGCTTAAAGTCTGAATCTTTAGGATACCATAATCCCAGATTCCTGGTGCCTTTGAGATACTTAAAAATTCTCTTCACAACTAATAGATGAGGTTCTCTAGGATCAGCTTCGAACCTTGCATAGAGACAGGTAGCATACATGATATCAGGTATACTAGTAGTCAGATATATTAGTGAGCTAATCATACCTCTATAGTTAGTATCTACTGAAGAACCAGTATTTAAATCTAACTTGGTTGTAGTGGCCATGGAAGTTGATGCAGTTGAGCAATCTTGCATTCCAAATATTTTGAGTAAATTCCTGGTGTATTTGGATTGATTTATGAAGATCCCTTCATCAGTTTGTTTAACTTGTAACCCCAAAAAATAACTCAATTCTCCCATCATACTCATTTGATATCTGGATTGTATTATCTTTGTAAATCTCTCACAGAGTTTATCATTAGTAGATCCAAAAATGATATCATCAACATATATCTGTACTAATAACATGTCCTTACCATGGTATTTATAAAAGAGAGTTTTGTCAATTGTACCTCTTGTGAAACCACTCTCTAGCAGAAATAGAGCAAGTGTGTCATACCAGGCCCTATGAGCTTGCTTCAGTCCATAGAGTGCTTCATCCAGTAAGTAGACATGATCTGGATACTTTGGATCAATGAACCTTGGAGGTTGTTCAACATAAACTTCCTCTTCGAGTTCTCCATTTAAGAATGCACTCTTCACATCCATTTGGAACACCTTAAACTTGTTGTGAGCAACATAGGCAAGAAAGATTCTATTTGCCTCAAGCCTTGGAACTGGAGCAAATGTCCCATCATAATCAATGCCTTCTTATTGTGAGTAACCCTTTGCAACCAGGCTTGCTTTATTCCTTATAATAATTCCCTCACTGTCAGTTTAGTTTCTGAACACCCACTTTGTGTCAACTACGGATCTATTTTTTAGTCTTGGCACAAGAGTCCAGACTTTGTTCCTTTCAAATTCATTGAGCTCCTCTTGCATTGCTGTGACCCAGTCAACATCTTGCAGAGCTTCTTCAACCTTCTTAGGTTTAGTTTGAGATAGAAATGAATGGTAGATACATTTATTCTGAGTGGCTTTTCTTGTTCTTACACCACTATCAGGGTTTTCATTGATTAAGTCAGGTGTGTGACTTTGACAATTTTCTTGCAGATGGAAGTTGACTTCTTGAAGACGAACCTTCCCCTTGATCCATGAACTCTCTGTTATTTCTTTGATTAGTACCACTATTATTTCCTGAGGCTCCCCCTGAATCAGTGTTCCCATTGTTATCAGTATTTTACTCATCAGAATTTGAGGAAGATGAGTCTGATGATCTTTCTACTGATGTTTCTTGAGATGAATCACTTATATTAGTCTCTGGATATGAGTTATGTTGCTCCCCCTCAATATATACTTCAATGTTAAAAGTCTTTAAACTGTTCTGTGGAACCTCAGAGCTTTGACTGATATCAGGATTTACTATATCAGAGTCAGGATTTAAAAGTTCAGTATAAGGTACTTCATTTTCAAATCTCAATCTGTCATGGTCATCTGCATCTTCTAGACCTTTTATCTTTTTGTCATCAAAAGATACATGTATAGATTCCATGATTGTTCTTGTTCTCAGATTGTAAACTCTGATGGCTTTTGTGGATAATGGATATCCCACAAAAATTCCTTCATCAGCTTTCAAATCAAACTTTATCAGCTGCTCTGGATGAGTTTTGAGAACAAAACACTTACAACCAAAAATATGAAAGTACTGCAAATTTGGCTTTTTCCCTTTACCATCTCAAATGGTATTTTTCCATGCTTGTTGATCAATGTTGCATTTTGTGTAAAGCTAGCAGTTTGCACAGCCTCAGCCCTAAAATAGGGTGGCAATCTTGCTTCCTATAGCATGGTTCTTGCAGCTTCTATCAGAATTCTATTCTTTCTTTCAACAACTCCATTTTTTTGTGGAGTTTTAGGAGCATAAAACTCTTGTTTTATCCCCTTGACTTTACAGAACTCTTCCATAGAGCTATTCTTGAATTCAGTTCCATTATGACTTTAATGATCTTTACTTTGTATATTGATCCTTTTTCCAGCTTCCTCATATGATCAAGAAGAATGGATGGAGATCCATCCTTGGTGTACAGAAAATACACCCATGTGTATCTTGTATATTCATCAACAATTATGAGTGTATACCTCTTCTTGGAAATTGACATAACATTCACTGGACCAAAGTGATCAATATGAAATAGATGATATGGTTCTAGAATGGAGGATTCAGTTTTACTCTTGAAAGTATTTTCTTTTGCTTGGCTTTTTGGCATGAATCACATAAGCCATCAGGAGTAAACACTATATTGGGCAATCCTCTCACAAGATCTTTCCTCACAAGTTCATTGATACTGTTGAAGTTGAGGTGAGAAAGTCTTTTATTCCAGTTCCAGCTACCCTCCACCGATGCTCTACTCAGTAGACAAACTTCTGAATTATCAATACTTGTGGAGACCCTGGCTTCATATAAACTACCATGTCTTACACCAGTCATTGAAATCTTTCCATCAGACTTATCGACAATTTCACAATGCTCCTCATAAAAATTGACATGGTAACCTCTGTCACAGATTTGACTCACACTGATTAGATTATGCTTGAGTCCTGCAACTAGAGCTACATTTTCAATGATGACATTTCCAGTTTTGATTTTTCCATATCCTAAGATTTTTCCTAAGTTTCCATCTCCATAAGAAATGCTTGGGCCAGCCTTCTCCTCAAATTCTGATAGTAGGGATTTATAACCATTCATATGTCCTGAGCATCCATTTTCCAAGACTAGAGCATTCCTCCTGTCACCCTGCAATCATTAATTTGAATCAATTAGTGTTTTTAAGGACCTAGACTTGCTTGGATTCTTTGGCCTTTTTAAGTTTGTTAACATATGCAGCGGAAGACTTTTTATCAGAGTTTATGTTAACATCCTTAGTATCAGTATTTATACATACAGAAATAGATTTTGCTTTAAATAAATAGGGTTTCAATTTATAATAATCATAATACAAACAATGATACTCTTTACATGTATAAGTAGATGCCAAAGACTTCCAAAATGAAAATAAGGACTATGTGGTTTATATCTAACTGTTTTATTCTTAAACTCTTATTTGGAAGGAACAGTATTTATCTTTTTGTTCTTCTTGCAAGAATTAGCAAGATGATTAGTGCTACCACAGTTTGAACAGGTCTTTCTAGGTGCATTAGGAGGAGTTACATAATTTCCATTCTTATTAACACCTACCTTGCCATTCCTATTTTTCCTAGACCTTTTCCTCTTGTATTTTATGTGTAGATCCTTTAGCTTTTGCTTAAGCGGTTTCTGAGTCATCGAACCAATATTTACTGATTTTGTGTGAACTTGCTCACTCTTATCAATAATTAAGTTTGATGTAGGTGCTGTGGTTGTATCTTCTGTTCTGCAAGTCATGCCTGTACTTTAACAAGACTAAGTCAAATTGACAACCCTAAGTAAGTTGTATTGTAATCTTAGTTTTCATTTTGTATTGCAACATGTAAAGTCTGTAAAAATGATCAAGAGCAGACTGGAGTTTTTTTTTCTGTAAACAGTATCAAGCCTAAGAATTCTATCTGGAAGAAGATCAAGAAGATCATGCCTCAGAAGAATTATGAAGAAGCTTGGAGTTGAATAAATATGTTTTGAGAAAAATATTCTAAGTCAAGATCTCTACAAGTCACAGATTTACTATTATAGAGAATTCATTCGAGAACTCCAGAATTACTTATAGTGAACTCAGGAAAGTTACTACAGAACTCAATTATATCGACAAACCAAATTGAAGACCTGAATATTGGACATATCGACAAGTCATTTCTTCACTAGAGAACTCAGAGTTATTGACAAATCAAAATTCACTAGAGAACTCTGAATTATCGACAAGTTAAAATTCACTAGAGAACTCTGAGTTATCGACAAGTCAAATTTCACTAGAGAACTCAGAGATATCAACAAGTCAAAATTTACTAGAGAACTCTGAGTTATTGACAAGTCAAATTTCACTAGAGAACTCTGAGATATCAATAAGTCAAATATCACTAGAGAACTCAGAGATGTCTATAAGCCAAAGTGAAGACATGAAGTGGAGAGATCTCGACAAGTCAAATTCTTTATAGAGAACTCAGAGACCTCTACAAGTCAATTAACCAATAGAGTGATTAGAGATCTCGATAAGCCAATATAACTATCGAGATGTCAATTTTTCTATAGGCCTAACTGGAGATCTCAAGGTAAAATCTCAAAGTACAAATTGTAGACCACTTCAATATCCAAGATCAATAATTAACAAACAATTTAACCAGTTGGATTGACAAGTCTACAAAAAGTAGCTTGAAGACTGTGCAAGATCAATGGTGAAGATTAACTGACAAAGGAAGATCAAAGTTAACACAATATGCAAAGATATACTAAGCCAGAAATGGAAGATATACTTTTCCTAAAATGGAATGATTAGTGACATTTTACTAAAGTGAATAACATCTCTTATTATACACTGTATAAACCAGTAGTTAACTATTATATAAAGTTAACAATGGTCCTTTGTTAGAAGTAATAATTTAGATAAGAAAATCTTGTATTCTCTCAAGGAAGTAGCTAAGCTCTTTATCAACAAAGAGCCTAGAAATTTTGTAGCAAAACATTCTTAATTTTTTTATAAAATTAAGTAAGTTTTGAAAGATCTGTGTTCACTGTTATTGCTTGTTTAATTTCACTATTAACACATTTCACTGCAAGATTTAATTTACTTTGTTCAAAACCATAAATACTTTAAGAAAAGCATAAAAATACAAAAACACATTCAATCCCCTGTATGTAATTCATTACCTAACAAGTGGTATCAGAGCAAAATCTAAAATTAAATAGATTCAAGATCTTGGAAGAATGAATAAACAGAAAATCAGTAGCATCAAAATTCCTACTATTGACAAAGCTAACTACACTCTTTGGAAAAAGAAAATGTTGCTGTTTATCAAGATGGCCAATCCACTCTACATTCAGATTCTCAAAAATGGGCCCTTCACTCCTATGGTTAGAGTTGAGGAATCTATAGATGGTGATATGGTCATTCCAGGTCATTATGATCTAAAAGATCCTTCTGAGTACACTAAACCTGAAAAAGAGAAAGTTTCCCTGGATAGTGGCTTATAGCTGATATTGATAGAGTCACTTAACAATGTAATGTACAATAACATTTTCAACTGTGACACTGTTAAGAAGATCTGGGAAAAGATTGAAATACTCTATGAAGGAACTGAGGAAGTTAGATCTAATCAAAGAAGGATACTAATTTCACAGTACGAGGGTTTCATGGTCAAGCCAAAAGAAAGTATCATTGATGTGTTTGAAAGGTTTAATAAGTTGATAAATGACTTGCAGCTTCATGACAAATACTATGAAGCTTGTGACGCCATCCAAACCCGGGGTCTAGATTTGGGGGTCACTCGCCAATAAACCAAAATAAAATAATCACAGCGGAATAATATAATAAATATGACCCCTTGCATGCAACTGGATCGATCACATGTTATATTATGGAACATGCACTATTACAAACCAACTGTTCTTACAAACCATAAGTCTAATTAGTTTTACAATTTATTCAAATTTTATTACAAATCTCTAGACTAGTTAGGCGTCCCAAACTGTCTACCTGGAAAACACACCAAACTATCCACAAGCACACAACCTCTGGTCAGACCTGGAACTTAAGCTTGCCCTAACCTAGCTGGAAGAATCAGGATATGAAACAAGTATGAGCGAAAGAAATGCTCAGCAAGCAGTAAATAGCTTATGATTTAGAACAACAACAATAATATATCTGATGAACAAAACCAAACCACAATACCTGAACAGTATCAAAAACTAATATATATTTGATAATTAAACAACATTTGCAATATATTTTATTTTGGGATTGGAATCCTCGAACGACGGTGTGTTGCCGCCGGTGATCAGCCGCGGAGCAACACCGATATGTCGAAGCATATCCAACTAAACAAAAGGTACCCAAAGCACATATCGGCCTAGCAAGGTGTTATATCCTGTATAATACATAGCTCACGCTGGACCGCCGCCACGGCCTCTTACGCAACCATCCAACCCATAAAAACAATTTTCCGTCAAAGGAGTCGAATCAAATGACATCCTTAACCACATAACTCCCCATTTCTCATGGTCCGGAGTTTTCTCAACAACCAATGGCGAAATAACCAGAAAAATTAGTTATTCGCTAATCTCAATTCAAAGTTTCACTGTATAGAGTAAGTTGTAGCGAAATGTAAAAACATTTAACTATTCTGAACTTAGAATAGTAGAGAAATTGAAAGGATAAATTCAAATACCACTTGAATGATATGTGATGACATAAATAATTGCATAATATGATTCGAAATAAATGTCACTTGAATGATAAGTGAAGTTAGGGTACTTGCCTGGTATACTCGACAACTTCTTACTATAACTCTGCTGATAACTGCTGGCTACTATCTCCGTCTAACACTTGACTGCGCTCCTTTCTACTTGAATCTATAAACAAAAGTACTATCTTAACTGAAAAAACCAAACTCAATCAACATAATTATACGTCTTGATATCTACCCGATCATTTATAACTAAGCATGGTGTTTTAAAACTATAAATAGATAGCATGCATATAACATATCATGCAATCATGGTATTCATATAACACGTAATCACGTATCTCATGTAACACATAAGTCAGATCATTAAAAGATAGGTCCTAGGGCGTTCAGAATTAAAACGAGGTCAATATTAGCATTTATCGATCAAATACCGACTCAAACTGATACACAAATCAAATGACATTGCAAAACAAAAAGAAATTAGGTCTCAAAAGTATTTTTATTGGAAGCGCAATATTTTTCTGAGTCTATACGCGTTCGTTTCGTATTAAACGGACAAACGGTTTAATTATTATAAATAAAATAATTAAAAGCCTAAAACAATTTTTAGAAATTATTTGAATTAATTATAAAGAATTTACATTTATTTAACTATTTATAAATAAAATTAATTGATTAATTGATTTTTAATCAATTAATTAAATTCATAAACAATTAACTAAAATAAATTTTAAATAATTAAATCAAATTGTTTTTTTAAAAATAATTAAAGAAAATAATTTTTAGAATTTAAAATAATTAAGAAAGTAATTTTTTAGAATTAAAAATAATAAGTAAATGATTTTTAAATACAAATTAAATGATTTTCGGAATTTAGAAAAATGATTTTAAAATAAATTATAAAAGTAAATGCAGAAACAGATTTCATGTTCTAAACTTCGGGTAACACAGATCAAAGGGGGGTTTATTGGGGTGGGGGTCTAGCCGGAGTTTTGGAGAAGGTGACCGGTTTCTGAAATTTCCAGATTCTGGTCGGGATTCCAGCCGATCTCCCTGAGTTCCGACGATCCAAATCATAATCAGAAATCTCCGATTTTCAGCCCAAACAATTCGTTAATACTCCACGAATACACCCTCACACACATTATCAACAACAAGTGTTCGAAACAAGAACTCCGGTCAAAATCACTGCAAAAAAAAACGGCGATTCGACCGGAAAAACGCGAACCATTCAATTCTTAACCAAAACTAACGAATCTGCTATCAATTTAAAGCTCTGGATGCCTAGAATCAGTTTGTATATTCAAAACCAACCGAACTAATATCAATAATCCAGAAATCAAAAAAATAAAAAGTATAAAACCAAGAACTCGGGTTTATCAATCCCGGACTAAAATAATTCAACCAAGCACATAAATCGACTCTACAGATCATCCTAAAACTGTTTGTAACATCAAAATCAATCAAAAATCATCACAAATCAAAAATGAAATTCTAGAACATAAACCCAAAATCGATTTTATAAATTACTCACCCTCGATTCGTCATTTTAGTATCAACAAAACGGGCTCGAAACAAGGATAATTTTGGTTATAAGAGCATCAACAGAGGATTCCTAGAACTCCCAATATCATCGATTCTTTGTGATGAACACAATTATACCCCCAAATTTTGTTCTTGTTTTGTACGAATTTCTAATTTTTTTATAAAATAAAAATAAATAAATAAACAGTCCATCTATTTATATTTTCACAAAAATTATACCCCAAAATAAATTAAGGGTATTTTTATCCCCTAATTATAATAATTAAGGCCCCAAAATAATAATTACGGGGAATAATTTTAAAAATGATAAAATACAAAATTAATGTCGAAATACCCCAAAAATTGCAAATAATTTGAAAATACATAAATAAAGGTTATTTAAAATATGAATAATTTTATAAAAATAAAAACACAGATTTTATGGGGTTTGTCGTCCCGGTGTGGTCCCGGTCCGTTGATTTTTGAAAAACGGAAACAATCCCTAAATTACCAGAAAATCCTGAAAACACGTAAAATACATACAAACGCGTACAACTTGAAATAAAACGGATATCTGAATAAAGACGCTAATAAATACGCGTCCCGATTGCAGATAGATTCATATAATTACCGTTTAAGCATATTTTAATCAATCAAAAATTTTCTGGCCCGCACAGAAACACACATAACAGTTATAACATCTCATATCATGGCAATAATCACTTTAAATTTATAAAACACATAATATTTATTTATTTAACATATAATATTCACATAATTTTCCCGGTTATTACATCCTTCCCCCCTTAACAGGATTCTGTCCTCAGAATCAACCTAAGAAAATAAATGAGGATACTTGGATCGCATTTCGCTTTCCAACTCCCAGGTCGACTCTTCAACCTTGGGATTCCTCCACAAGACTCGCACTAAAGATACAGACTTATTTCTAAG
Source organism: Apium graveolens (assembly GCF_009905375.1). Taxonomy (NCBI): domain Eukaryota; kingdom Viridiplantae; phylum Streptophyta; class Magnoliopsida; order Apiales; family Apiaceae; genus Apium; species Apium graveolens. The sequence goes on from NC_133648.1 coordinate 224,087,340, forward strand.
CACTCTTTCTTTCTTATCTAAAATCTGCACTGGTTGCTCTACAAAAGACAAATCTGGATGAATCTCGATTGGCTCATATTCTATCACATGGTTCGAATCAGGAAAATAACGCTTCAACATTGACACGTGGAACACGTTGTGAATATGCTACATGTGAGGTGGTAACGCTAATTCGTAAGCAACCTTTCCCACACGCTTCAAAATCTCAAAAGGGCCAACATAACGCGAACTCGGCTTTCCTTTCTTCCCAAATCTTGATAAACCTTTCCAAGGTGAAACTTTCAATAGCACTGGCTCACCAACTTCAAATTCCATATCCTTTCTGGCAGGATCAGCATATTTGCGTTGATGATCTTGAGCTGCTATTAATCTTTTCCGAATAAGTTCTATTTTCTCCTTTGTCTGCTGGATCAATTCTGGACCCAAAATATTTCTCTCACAAACCTCATCCCAACATATTGGAGATCTGCATCTTCTCCGTACAAAGCTTCGTAAGGCGGCATTCCAATACTGGCATGAAAACTGTCGTTGTAGGAGAATTCAACCAATGGCAAATGTTCGTCCCAACTCCCTTTAAAATCTAGTGCACATACCCTTAGCATATCTTCAATAGTCTGAATCGTCCTTTCACTTTGACCGTCTGTCTGCGGATGATACGCGGTACTCATGTTCAGCTTCGTTCCGAGACAATCTTGAAAACTTCTCCAGAATCTTGAATTAAATCGAGGATCTCTGTCTGAAACTATGGATACTGAAACTCCATGTCTTGTCACAATTTCCTTAAGATATAACCATACCAATTTATCCATTGAGAATCTTTCGTTGATAGAAAGAAAATGCGCTGACTTTGTCAATCTGTCAATAATAACCCAAATAGGATCATGATTTTCCCTGGTCCTCGGTAATCCAACTACAAAATCCATCGCGATATGTTCCCACTTCCATTCTGGAATGTCCAATGGTTGTATCAGTCCACTGGGCCTTTGATGTTCCGCTTTGACTCGCTGGCAAGTGTAACACTTACTTACCCATTCTGCAATTTCCTTCTTCATGCTTGGCCACCAAAAGTTTTCTCTTAAGTCTCTGTACATCTTCGTACTTCCAGGATGAATTGAATATCTGGAGTTGTGAGAGTCTCGAAGAATTTCATCTTTCAGCTCGGCTACGTTGGGTATCCATATTCTAGAAGAAAATCTTAATATTCCTTTATCATCCTTTTGACTCCCTATCTCTTCTCCTATCAAACTGTCTCGTTAATGGCTCATTACTTCTTCCTGACATCTTCTTATCTTCTCTAATAGTTCTGGTTGAAAAGACATTGCACACAACACATCTTTACACATACTTGGGGTACTGACCTCTATTCAAGTTTCTCAAATTCCTTGATCAATTCCTCGGATGAAGTTATCATATTCAACCTTTCTTTTCTGCTCAGCGCATCGGCCATCACATTTGCTTTGCCTGGATGATAGTTAATAGTACAGTCGTAGTCTTTGATTAGTTCTAGCCATCTTCTCTGCCTCATGTTCAATTCCTTCTGGGTGAAGATATACTTCAAACTCTTGTGGTCCGTGTAGATCTCGCACTTTTCCCCATAAAGATAATGCCTCCAAATCTTCAATGCAAACACTATAGCTGCCAATTCAAGATCATGAGTTGGATACTTCTCTTTATGTGGTTTCAACTGTCTTGAAACGTAGGCTATCACTTTGTCGTGCTGCATCAGAACACATCCCAATCCTTTGTATGACGCGTCAGTGTAGATCACAAAATTTCCTTGTTCATCTGGCAAGACTAGTACTGGAGAAGATACTAATCTATTTTTTAATTCTTGGAAACTCTCCTTGCATTTCTCGTCACATTCGAACTTCTGGTTCTTCCTGGTGAGCTTTGTCAACAGCGTAGCTATCTTTGAAAAATCTTGCACGAATTTTATGTAATAACCTGCCAGTCCCATGAAACTTCGTACTTCCGTTGGTGTCTTTGGTCTCTCCTAGTTGACTATGGCTTCAATCTTTGCTGGATCCACTTCCACTCCTTTATTGCTAATCACGTGCCCAAGAAATCGTACTTGTTTTAACCAAAATTCACACTTGGAAAACTTTGCGTACAATTTCTCCTGTCGCAGTATCTCTAAAACTATCCTCAAATGCTCTGCGTGCTCTTCTTTTGTTTTAGAATAGATCAAGATGTCGTCTATGAACACGATCATGAACTTATCCAAATATTTCTTGAATACTCAATTCATCAGATCCATGAAAGATCCTGGTGCGTTGGTTAATCTAAATGCCATCACTAGAAACTCATAATGCCCATATCTAGTTCTGAATGTGGTCTTAGGAATGTCTTCAGACTTGATCTTCAGTTGATGATATCCGGATCTTAAATCAATTTTAGAGAACCATACAGCGCCTCTCAATTGGTCAAACAAATCATCGATCCTTGGTAACGGGTACTTGTTCTTAATGGTTAGCTTATTCAGTTCTCGATAGTTAATACACAGTCGCATACTCCCGTCCTTCTTCTTGACAAACAGTACTGGTACGCCCCATGGGGATACACTGGGTCTTATAACTCCTTTCTCCAAAAGATCTTGTAGCTGAGTTTCCAATTCTTTCATCTCCACTGGTGTCATCCGGTATGGAGCTTTATAAACTGGTTCTGTTCCGGGTGCTAGATCAATTGCAAACTCAATTTCTCTATCGGGAGGTAATCCTAGAAGATCGTCTAGAAAGACATCTAGAAATTCGTTGACGATTGAAATTGCTTCTAGTGTTGGAACTTCCTTGTTGGTGTCTATTACATGGGCCAAATACGCCTCGCAATTCTGACGCAATAACTTCTTCACTTGAGCTATCGTTAAGAACTTTTTTTCTTGCTTATTCCCCTGAAATATCACCTTCTTCTTACTATTCAAGGTTTGAAGTCTTACTTTCCTATTCTTACAATCAATCTGAGCGTTATTTTCTGACAACCAATCCATTCCTAAAATAACATCGAATTCTCCCAACTTAAAAGGTATCAAGTTGGCATAGAAATGATGTCCTCCTATATCAATATCACACCTCGGGCACACTCGGTCGACGAAAACTTGATTCTTATTATCTAATTCTATCATTAATGCTTGTTCTAACAATTCAACTTCACAATGTAGCATATCGACACAATCTTGAGAAATAAATGACCTTGTAGCTCCAGAATCAAATAAAACTTTAGCATCTACGGAGTTGACTGGAAGCGTACCTGCAACCACGTCTGAACTTTGAACAACATGCTTCATAGTCATATTGAATATCCTAGCCTTTGGCTGGTCCTTTGCTGGTGGTCCTTCAATCCTTGGTACATTAGCAGCTGGTTCAGTTGTCTGGCAGTCCCTGGCAATATGCCCCATCTTTCCACATTTAAAGCACATTGTCCCTGATTTCTAAGCTGTAGTCTGACTTCGACACTCATTAGCATAGTGTCCCTTTTGATTGCACTTGTAACACAACACATTAGCCTTACAAATCTCAAAATGCCTTCTACCATAAAACTTACAGTCTGGTACTGGTGGACGATTGGGCCTCTGCTGATTTGAGTTCTGGAAATGGTTCCCATTCCCTGGTTGTGGTTTCTTAAATCCCACACTCTTATTATCCTGAAACTCTGGCCTTTTATTGAAACGGCCCTGGAAGTTACCTTGTTGCTGGCCTCCTCCTGAGGTTTCTATTTTCCTTTTCTTCCCATCTTTTCCTTTCTGATACATATCACTCTTACTTTCAATCACCATCGCTTTCTGCACTACTGCCACATATGAAGTCAATTCAAACATGGCCACTCTATTCTGAATCCAAAATCTCAATCCCTGTTCAAACCTTCTTGCTTTCTTTTCATCTGTATCAACCTGATCTGGCACGAACCTCGCTAACTCAGTAAACTTAGCTTCGTACTCAGCGACAGTAAGATCTCCCTGGGTCAGGTTCAAGAACTGGATCTCCATTTGATTGTTCATATACCTCGGGAAATACTTCTCCAGAAACAGCTCGGTAAACCTTTCCCAAGTTATAAACTCACCTCCTTCCAATGCTCGCGTGGATTCCCACCAATAGTTCGCCTCACCCTTCAGAAAGTAGCTTACAAACTTGGTTTTTCGTTCAGTTCCTGCTGTGACTAATTCAAAAGCCTTTTACATCTCCTTGAGCCATGCATTGGCTTCCACATGGTCAGCACTTCCCTTGAACTCAGATGGCTTTACTGCTTGAAACTGCTTAAAAGTCACTGCAGGTGGTGCTACTGCGTAAGATGTAACATCTGTTGTTGCATTAGCCCCAATATCTGGATAATCGTTGGATCTGTCCGACCCTCGGTACGATCCTCTCCTGAATTATTCCTTCTTTTTGGTGCCATTATTCTGGTAAGAAACAAGTAACATATATAATAATCTGTCAAGCATTGTGTCAAATATGTAGCAATTCCTTAGCATATTAAAATTCTCAAGCATTATTCCTTCTCAAAATATCATAAACTTGCTACCATATTAACACAAGCGACATGATTATCACATAATCCTGCTTATTATCTCGAGAATAATAACACAAAGAAAATTTTACTCAAAATTATCCAAACCTTTTAAATCCTTGCTTGAAATCTCAACTAAACCAACAAAATAGCAGGGCAATGACACAGGGCCTAAGGCTACACGTAAAACAGGGAACCTAAATAACTTAACTATAACCCAGCCTAATAACCTAAATTTGACCCTATAAGAGCTAAACTACACTCGCCTATCTTATGTGATCTTCCTATGACTCACCTATGACAATCCTAAGCCTGTTTCAGTGACCATAACCTGTGGCTCTGATACCAACCTGTGACGCCCTCCAAACCTGGGGTCTAGATTTGGGGGTCACTCGCCAATAAACCAAAATAAAATAATCACAGCGGAATAATATAATAAATATGACCCCTTGCATACAACTGAATCGATCACAGGTTATAGTATGGAACATGCACTATTACAAACCAATTATTCTTACAAACCATAAGTCTAATTAGTTTTACAATTTATTCAAATTTTATTACAAACCTCTAGACTAGTTAAGCGTCCCAAACTGTCTACCTGGAAAACACACCAAACTATCCACAACCACAAAACCTCTGGTCAGACCTGGAACTTAAGCTTGCCCTGGCCTAGCTGGAAGAATCAGGATATGAAACAAGTATGAGCGAAAGAAATGCTCAGCAAGCAGTAAATAGCTTATGATTTAGAACAACAACAATAATATATCTGATGAACAAAACCAAACCACAATACCTGAACAGTATCAAAAACTGATATATATTTGATAATTAAACAACATTTGCAATATATTTTGTTTTAGGATTGGAATCCTCGAACGACGGTGTGTTGCCGCCGGTGATCAGCCGCGGAGCAACACCGGTATGCCGAAGCATATCCAACTAAACAAAAGGTACCCAAGGCACATATCGGCCTAGCAAGGTGTTATATCCTGTATAACATATAGCTCATGCTGGACCACGGCCACGGCCTCTTACGTAACCATACAACCCATAAAAATAATTTTCCGTCAAAGGAGTTGTGTCAAATGACATCCTTAACCACATAACTCCCCATTTCTCATGGTCCGGAGTTTTCTCAACAACCAATGGTGAAATAACCAGAAAAATTAGTTATTCGATAATCTCAATTCAAAGCTTCACTGTATAGAGTAAGTTGTTGCGAAATGTAAAAACATTTAACTATTCTGAACTTAGAATAATAGAGAAATTGAAAGGATAAATTCAGAGTCAATACCACTTGAATGATATGTGATGACATAAATAATTGCATAATATGATTCGAAATAAATGTCACTTGAATGTAAGTGAAGTTAGGGTAGTTGCCTGGTATACTCGACAACTTCTTACTATAACTCTGCTTATAACTGCTGGCCACTATCTCCGTCTAACACTTGACTGCGCTCCTTGCTACTTGATTCTATAAACAAAAGGAATATCTTAATTGACAAAACCAAACTCAATCGACGTAACTATACGTCTTGATATCTACCCGATCATTTATAACTAAGCATGACATTTTAAAACTATAAATAGATAGCATGCATATCACATAGCATGCAATCATGGTATTCATATAACACGTAATCACATATCTCATGTAACACATAAGTCAGATCATTAAAAGATAGGTCCTAGGGCGTTCAGAATTAAAATCAGGTCAATATTAGCATTTATCGATCAAATACCAACCCAAACTGATACACAAATCAAATTACATTGCAATACAAAAGAAATTAGGTCTCAAAATTATTTTTATTGGAAGCGCGATATTTTTCTGAGTCTATACGCGTTCGTTTCGTATTAAACGGACGAACGGTTTAATTATTATATATAAAATAAGAAATAAATAGAATTAAATTAATTAATAATAATATTAATTAATTTTTAAATACCAAAATATAATTTTTAAAAGCCTAAAACAATTTTCAGAAAATATTTAAATTAATTATAAATAATTTACATTTATTTCACTATTTATAAATAAAATTAATTGATTGATTAATTTTTAATCAATTAATTAAATTCATAAACAATTAACTAAAATAAATTATAAATAATTAAATCAAATTGAATTTTTGAAAATAATTAAAGAAAATAATTTGTAGAATTTAAAATAATTAAGAAAGTAATTTTTTAGAATTAAAAATAATAAGTAAATGATTTTTAAATACAAATTAAATGATTTTTGGAATTTAGAAAAATGATTTTAAAATAAATTATAAAAGTAAATGCAGAAACAGATTTCCTGTTCTAAACTTCGGGTAACACAAATCAAAGGGGGGTTTATTGGGGTGGGGGTCTCGCCGGAGTTTTGGAGAAGGTGACCGATTTCTCGCCGGTTTCTGGAATTTCCAGATCCCGGTCGGGATTCCGGCCGACCTCCCTGAGTTCCGGCGATCCAAATCATAATCAGCAATCTCCGATTTTCAGCCCAAATAATTCGTTAACACTCCAGGAATACACCCTCACACACAGCATCAACAACAAGTGTTCGAAACAAGATCTCCGGCCAAAATCGCTGAAAAAAAAAACGGCGATTCGACCGGAAAAACGCGAAAGAGTCAATTTTTAACCAAAACTAACGAATCTGCTATCAATTTAAAGCTCTGGATGCCTAGAATCAGTTTGTATATTCAAAACCAACCGAACTAACATCAATAATCCAGAAATCAAAAAAATAAAAAGTATAAAACCAAGAACTCGGGTTTATCAATCCCAGACTAAAATAATTCAACCAAGCACATAAATCGACTCTACAGATCATCCTAAAATTGTTTGTAACATCAAAATCAATCAAAAATCATCACAACTCAAAAATGAAATTCTAGAACATTAACCCAGAATCGATTTTATAAAGTACTCACCCTCGATTCGTGATTTTAGTATCAACAAAACGGGCTCGAAAGAAGGATGATTTTGGTTACAAGAGCATCAGCAGAGGATTCCTAGAACTCCCAATATAATCGATTCTTTGTGATGAACACAATTATACCCCAAAATTTTGTTCTTGTTTTGTATGAATTTCTGAGTTTTTTATAAAATAAAAATAAATAAATAAACAGTCCATCTATTTATATTTTCACAAAAATTATACCCCAAAAATAAATTAAGGGTGTTTTTATCCCCTAATTATAATAATTAAGGCCTCAAAATAATAATTACGGGGAATAATTTTAAAAACGATAAAATACAAAATTAATGTCGAAATACCCCAAAAATTGTGAATAATTTGAAAATACATAAATAAAGGGTATTTAAAATACGAATAATTTTATAAAAATAAAAACACAGATTTTATGGGGTTTATCGTCCCGGTGGGGTCCCGGTCTGTTGATTTTTGAAAAACGGAAACGATCCCTAAATTACCAGAAAATCCAGAAAACACGCAAAATGCATATAAACGCGTACAACTTAAAATAAAATGGATATCTTAATAAAGACACTAAAAAATACGCGTCGCGTCCCGATTGCAGATAGATTCATATAATTGCAGTTTAAACATATATTAATCAATCGAAAAATTTTCTGGCCCGCACAGAAACACACATAACAGTTATAACATCTCTTATCATGGCAATAATCACTTTAAATTTATAAAACACATAATATTTATTTATTTAACACATAATATTCACATAATTTTCCCGGTTATTACAAAGCAGAAAAAGTGAATCTGAAATTTTTTCTTACACTTCCTGATTATTTGGAACAGAAAATTTCAGCAATTAGAGAAGGGAGAGACTTGAGCAGAATAACTCTGGAAGTTCTGTATGGAATCTTAAAAATATATGAATTAGAAATGATTCAAAGAAAATCATTCAGAGATGGTCAAGGGCATGTTGTAGATGGTTCAAGTGCTCTAATTGTCAATGAATGCCAGACCTCCAATGATGAGTCAAGATCCTAGACTCCAGTTGCCTCAACAAGTGAGCAAAGAATCAATGATTCACAGGAACAAGTCATTCTGGAATTGGAAGAAGATGAGTTCTACACCCTAGATGAACTTGATGAGCTTGATAGGTCAATGGCCTATCTGGCAAGGAAGTTCTCTAATATTGGAGTAAAGAAGCCAAGATTCTTCATGGGTAAAGGACAATCATTCAACAAAGACAGCAACTGGAAAGGAAAAGGGAAGTACACATCTGATAGCAAAAATGGTTACAAAACTGGATCTGTTGAAAGATCAAAGATAAGGTGCTTCAACTGTGATGAACTAGGCCATTTTGCTACAGAATGCAGGAAACCCAAGAAAGCAAAAAAAGATAAAGCTTATCTTGAACTGGAAGCAAAATATGAAGCTCTTCTGAAGAAACAACAAAGCAAAACTTATATTGCAAAGGGAAAAAGTTGGGATGATTCTGATAATGATGAAGACGGGGAAGTTGGAAATTATGCACTAATGGCCTTGGAGCAAGGAGAATCATCATCACCAAAATCACAGGTAACAACTCTCACCACTATTAATTTAAATGTGAGTCAATATAAGGAAACTGTAGAAAAGATGAGCACAGAAATCACTACGCCATAAGTGGGCTACTGTAATGCAAGTGTTACAAGGAGTGTTACATTATGTAAGAGATTTTTGGCCTATTGTAACACCTCTCTTGCAGTGTTACAATAGCTATAAAGCTAGTGTTGCGGAGAATTTCCGGTGTTGCACAACATGTAACACCAACAACTGGTGTTACAATAGATAATTTTTTAATTTTTAAAAATATTAAAATAGAAATATTATCATAAATTAGTATTATTTAATTATATTCTGATTTACTAGTGAATGATCAATGAAACATATAATATAATTTAAATCTAGAATTTCTTATACATAAATTCAAAGACTTTTTTTATTTACCTGTTTAATCAATAACAATCAAATAATTAAAAGGAAAAATTGAAAATAAAAATATTCACGATTTACTAAGTGAAATATTTGGGCGGTATTTTTCCCCCAAGTGAAAACTTCTTCGACAAATCTCTCACAATTTTAGACTTTCAGCCTCCTCTCCCGCTTCACTTGTTCCCTGAAGGTACTCTCTCTCTCTCTCTCTCCATCTCTCTCCATCTCTCTCATCTCTCTCTATCTCTTCATCTCTCTCTCTTGTACTGACTACAACAACGATTACAAACTCTTCTTCTTCCTTCTGGTTAGATTTTTCAATTTTAGTTTTTTGTTTGATTTGGAGATAATATTTAGGGTTTTGAACTTCTTAGCATCTTCTTCTCTCTGCTTCGATTAGTAATTAATTTGTGTTTTACTAATTAAGATATTTGAATTGGATGTTTGAGTAATTAGGGTACGAATTAGGTATTTTGACGATTAGGTGTCTCGATTATCGGATTCAGCTGCCAAATTAGGTATGCACCATTTTAAGTTGATCTCTCTGTATTGATGTTTTGTTTGATTAATTAATTTTATTTATAAATGTGTATGGTGAAATGAAACGGATTGGATTTTATATTTGTTAGGCACTTGCGGAGGAGGCGAAAGCAAGATATCAGGATGCTATCTTTAAAATTATTGATTTGGTGAGTGTAAATATACAAATATATAAAGTATATTTGGATATGTCTTGTTGGTGATGTATGATGTTATAATTATCGAGTTTGATGATTAACTAGAATGTATTATTGATTGGTTTCATTTCTGATTCTTAAACTTTTCTCGCACTTCATCAAAAGCCAACCCTTCATTATCTTCATTGTCAATTTCTCTCTAATTGGTTCATTGCCCCTAACTTGTAGCTCAACAACGATGTTGTCAATGTCATCAATATATTCATTGGGAGCATTCTAGTAATTCTCATTAAGCAACTTGTACTGAAAAACTAGTACATGTGTATGGACAGCAGCAATGGTATTTATAGGACCTGGCAGGAGTCGTTGTTATCACTTGGTGTTAAATTTAAATTTGGCTGCCATGATTGGAATTTCAAATAGCTCACCTGGATCATGTTTAATTGTATTTTGTTGGTGTCCATTCCGCAGATTTTGTGGGAGGAACATATGCAGTTATATCAACAACACGATCTCCTTCTGCCGGGAGAAAAATAAGCTTAAATATCAAAAGCTTGAACCCCCATCACTTGATCAAGTAAAACCATCAGCAGAGCTCGAGCTTTCTGAAAATGGTGTTGAGGTTGAAGACCAGCAAACGGAGTCCTCTCCATTGGAGCAAGGTAAACCGAACCAGGAGTATGAATCACCTTCTACTGAATAACTTAATCTATTTTAGCTAGACGGTTTCTGATTAACTTGATTAACGGGGAATTGGTGGTGTCTAAATGAGATGTCCACTAGCATGGTTGAAAGCAGGTTATGTTGATGCACAGAGCGGGCTACTCCCGTAGGTGGAAGGTATACCAAAATCCTGATGATATGCCTCTCTTTGTTCTTACACATTTCCTTGTTATACTAGCATGGTTGAAAGCAGGTTCTGTAGATGCACAGAGCGGGCTACTCCCGCAGGTGGAAGGTATACCAAAATCCAGATGATTATTGTATCAGCACATTAAGCTGATAAGCCTGCAAAGTTCATTTACTTTATCGTATTAGATTGTTTAAATATGAGTTATAATATGTATCATATCAGGGCTTTCTAACATATGATTTTGATGTATACAGTGGATGCATTACGTGACATAGGTGATCAACTGGGGAAAAATGACTGGAATTTTAATGGAATCCTTGTGATCAAAACAATCAAAAGTGGAGAACTGAAAAATCATCAGAAAAGCCAGAATATAATAATTCTGTCATATGCGGTTGCGCCTACCCTGATGGAATATGTCATGTCGAATGCATGTACGTAATTTAAATCCAAAATACCATAATTGATAATTTTGATGAATTTTTACCCAAAATAATACAATTCAAAATATTGGCGAAAGATTCCACTTGTCAAATTTTTTATTTAATTTTTTAGACACGCACCACAGAGATGCACATATGAGACACAACTGAACAATGCGTTTATAGCACTATTTTTGGAGTACTCCCACCAGATTAAAAATTGATGCTAGATCTGCTATTTTGGGCTCGTGTTCTTCAAGTTGTGATTTTATGGCATTATTCAAGCTTAAAATTTCATTGTGCCAAAACCTTTATAGGAATTTGCATATATTCAATTTGATTTGTCACTTTTGTTAATTATAATACAGCATTCTGAAGGGGCAGAATCTTGATGGCATACTTCCACCGTCCTTGGCTAAGTTGCCTTACATCAAAGAGATGTAAGTAATTGTTCTGAATTGATATTACATTTTGCTTTTAGTACATAGAATAATAAAAACTTGCACCTACTGCTGCAGTGATCTTACTAACAATTATCTGCATGGCACCATACCCCGCGAATGGACTTCATTACGTCTGAATTATCTGTGAGTTACATGCATCGTTTTATTCTAGATATCGATATTATAGACTTTAAATTTGTTCAGTTAAAGTCTCTTGCCTCGACTTTAGGGTAAACTTAGGTTCACTTTATAACCTAACATATGATATTAACATTTTAATCTTAAAATTGTTTATATGATCCAGGTGTGTCATTGTGAATCGTTTATCTGGAACAATCCCGGATTACTTGGGAAAAATAAGCACTCTCACCTATTTGTATTACCTCACTCTCACTCTATTTTTCTCAGAATGTATTTCTATGTAGTATGATAATTTACTCCAGTATAAATTGTGTTATCAGGGCCCTTGAATCACACAAGTTTTCAGGCACTGTTCCTCCTGAGCTTGGGAACCTTGTCAACTTGAAAAGTTTGTAAGACCTTTTTCCTTTTTTTTCGTTTCACACATGATAGACTCGATCTATATCTACAATTTGTTTTTGTTTCTTAAATCTAATTTATCATATTCGAATTGAAATTTTAGGATGTTTTTATCTAATAGTTTGACCGGGATGTTGCCAACTAGTTTTGCAATGTTCAAAATTATTAATTGGAGTATTTAAAGTCAAGCCAGTTTAAAATATCACGTCAAGAAGTCTTGCAACTTCAATTAGCATCTATATCAATTGGAGTATTAATCGAACAGTCAACCTCCTCTGGCCGGGAGGAGAGAGGTTTGTTGTTTTTATGTTGTAATGTTTAGATCCATGGTAATTCTAGTGGCTTACTGGGTTAAGACATTAACATTTGCAGGCTGCATGTAAGAATTCACCTGATAGCACGGAAGCCATCAGAGTTGTTGACCTTCTATATGATACAGCGCTGATCTCCAGTGGATCCTCTGTAAGAGCTCTAAATATTTCCTTGTTTTCTATAATTAAACAACAATTTGCTAGCATGGGTGCCTGGTGTCTAATCCTTATCTTTCTTTATTACTCATGTAGCCTGACAGTCCCGCTGAACTGGGAAACAAGATATATGAGATGATGGCCATTGCCCTCGGAGGAAGGTGGGGCAGATCGGAAGATGGTGAATCAGAAGCAGCATCGGAAGATAATTCTACAGGATCAGATGATAGCTCTGTTGTTGTTAATCAGATGATTAGAGAAGTGATTCCAAGTGTTTCGTGATCTGTTTTTGTTATGAATCAGATTTCTTTCGAGAATAGAAATTTATAAGAAAAGGCGGTGAAGCAGAGAAAACTGATTATTGGTAGAAGCAAAAGCCAAGAATTTGTTATGGGAAGAAGGGGATCAACATAGCTGTAAAGTATTAATAACCTGCGTCGTAGTTTAGATATGCTTGGGGTATGGTTAATTGTTAGGAATATGTGTATTAATTTGATGATAAGTTAAACAAAACACTTAAGTAGAAATCTAGTGTTTGTAGCCTCAACGGATAAGACCATTTTGGCTATCCGTTGAAGGAGTAGCTTTACTTAGAAATAAGTTTAATATTGTAGCACATTTCATTCTCTGTATTTAAGTTGTAATTCTTAGATGTTGTGGGAAATTATCAGTCATGTTGACTACTAGTGGATATGCAAATAGGAGGACTAATTGTAAATATTTCATGCCTTGTAATTTTGTATAGGTGAAGTAGTATCAACTGATATTAAAGGCCTTCAACGGATGAGAAACAAAGCTTCAACGGATGTCTCTAAAGCTTCAACGGATAACATCCATCAACGGATGAGTGCTTCAATGGATAAAGCTTCAACTGCTAAATGTATCAACGGATAAAGCTTCAACGGATAAAGCTTCAACGGATAAAGCATCAACGGATGAAAGCTTCAACGGATGCTTAGTTCAATAGTAGTTGATAGTGACAATTCATAAGCTGACAGAGGCACATGGGTTGACAGAGACAAACTGGAATGTGGCAGCCTCTAGGAGGAATCAAGAAAATGCAGCATTTCCATTCTGGTGCAAACAAGGAAGTATTCAAAGATTCACAGCAAAACCTAAATTGCATTGGATAGAGAAATGAAGAAGAAACATGTGAAGAGTTTTTTTAATTGTATTTTACAGTTTTGTCTTCACTTGTAAACTTGGTGATATATAAACCAAGTAGCAGCTAGTAATTAGAAGTGAATTTTCCAGAGCTGTTTAGAAAAATCCAGAGAGAAAATCATCTAGTTTGTACTAGGAAGCAGCTGTGATTTAATTCTTTGAATCACAGATTTTCTGAAATAACACATCTCTGGTGGAACAACAAATCCACCAGAAAAGTTTTTAAGTCTGTTGTGTTCTTTACATTTGTGTTTGAATATTTATCTGTCTGCATTAGCTCAAAGCAATTCACACACACTTGCTCATCAAAACACATAGACTAGAAACTGTTCAAAACTTAAAAAAGTTTTGAGGTTTACATTCAACCCCCCTTCTGTAAATCTCATTGTTAGTTCACTGGGAATAACAATTGGTATCAGAGCTAGCTCTTAACATAAAAAGAGTTTAAAGATCTATTCTGCTAACATCATGAGTAAGAAGGATATTGGTGTAAAGATTCCAATCCTGGAAAGAGATAACTATCATCACTGAAAAGTGAAGATACATTTACATCTTCTCTCTCAAGATGAAAGCTACATCAACTGCATTGAAAATGGTCCTCACATCCCCCACAAGGTGGCCACAACTGTTACTGCAACAGTTGCTGTTGGACAGTCTATTCCCAAGCCAAAAGCAGAATGGACTGTTGAAGATATTGAAGAGGTTCACAAGGACAAGAAAGCCATGAACATTCTGTTTAATGGCCTAGACCAAGATATGTTTGACAATGTCATTAACAGTCAAACTGCTAAGGAAATTTGGGATACTGTGCAACTGATCTATGAAGGCACTGAGCAAGTTAGAGAAAACAAAATACGGCTTCTCATTCAACAGTATAAATATTTTCATTTTGAAGAAGGAGAATCATTGAATGATACCTTCAACAGATTTCAAAAATTGTTGAATGGATTGAAGATGTATGGCAGAGTGTACCAAGTCAAGGACTCCAATCTAAAATTTCTAAGGTCTCTACCAAAGGAATGGAAGCCAATGACTGTTTCTCTAAGAAATTCTCAAGATTATAAGGACTTCACACTTGAAAGATTATATGGAATTTTGAAGACATATGAACTTGAGATGAAGCAAGATGAGCTGTTGGAAAAGGGGAAGAGAAAAGGAGGATCAGTTGCACTTGTAGCTAACAATGAGAAGATTGAAGCCAGGAATAAGGAGAAGACAATGCCAAGTCTCAAAATTGGCACAAGCAAATCAAAATCAAGCAAGGGAAAGGAGCAAGTAGCTGAGGATGAAGACAATTCCACTCAAGATGACTGTGATGATGCTGATGAACATCTGGCTTTTCTGTCCAGGAGGTTTGCAAAGATGAAATTCAGGAAAAATACAAAATTTACTAAGTCAAACAAAAACATGGTGGACAAATCCAAGTTCAAATATTATAAATGTGGCATTAGTGGACACTTTGCAAGTGAGTGTAGGAAGCCAACCTCTGATAAGAAGAAATTTGAGCAAGTTGATTATAAAAAGAAGTATTTTGATTTGCTCAAACAAAAGGAAAGAGCTTTTCTCACTCAAGATGATTGGGCAGCAGATGGAGCCAATGAAGATGATGATATGGAATATGTCAACCTAGCCCTGATGGCTAATTCTGATGAAAATGAAACTAGTTCATCAAGCAACCAGGTAATTATTACTGATCTCTCTCAGCTTTCTAAGATTGAATGCAATGAAGCCATAAATGATATGTCCAATGAATTATATCATTTGCGTGTTTCCCTTAAATCACTAGCTAAAGAAAACACAAGAATCAAAGAGAATAATTTGTTTTTAAGTGATAGGAATGTTGTGTTAGAGAATCAGGTAATTGAGCTTGAAAAGATTAAAATTAAATGCTTGACTGTTGAGAGTGAACTAGAAGAAGCTGTTAAGAAAGTAGAAATTCTTTCTAAATAGTTAGAAAGTGAGCAAGAGGTAATCAAGGCCTGGAAAACATCTAGGGATGTTAGTGCTCAGATTTTCAAGGTTCAGGGAATTGAATCATTCTGTGAGAATGCCTGGAAGAAAAACAAAAAGGAGTTAGAATTAATTGATGGATTGTCAACAGATGTGGAATCAACGGATGATGAAAGTTATCCGTTGAAGGAAGAAAAAGAGCATCCGTTGAAGGCTCATCAATTAAAACAGGAAAGTAATTCTAAAAAGAAAAATCTTAATAAGAAGGATGGTTCAACTTTTAAGAACTTTGTCAAAGAAGGAGCTAGCACATCCAAAGATGCCAGTAAGGTGAATATAGGACACATGACTTTAGATCAGTTGAAAAATAGGCTTAAATTGGTTGAGGATAAAAAGGAAACTAAAAGAAAATCTAATAGAAATGGGAAGGTAGGAATTAACAAACACAACAATTACACACCTGATAAGTATGCTCCTAAAAAAAGCTGTGTGCATTGTAAAAGTGTTAATCATCTATCTGATAACTGCAAATCTGTTAAGAATGCTCCCATGCCTTTAACTCCCTCCATGCCTAACATGTCTATGTTACCTCTGCATGCTATGCCTGTTATGTCTCATCAGAATCCTCATGCACATTTTGCAAATATGCCATATGTTAATAATCCTTATTTTAATGCATTCAGTATGCCTCAGATGCCATACAACATGTCTATGTGGAATAATATATTTGCACAATCCATGCCTTATCAAATTCAATCAAATATGCTAAATGATTCTATGACTGACCCTACTCTTCAACCAACTACATCTGAGATCAAGGTTGACCCAAAATTACCTAAGTCAAAAGATGCAGGAGGAATGAAGTCTAGGAAAAAGACTAACAAGGCTGGACCCAAGGAAACTTGGGTACCAAAATCAACTTGATTGATTTTGTTGTGTGCAGGGAAAAAGAAGGAATCTATAGTACTTGGACAGTGGTTGTTCAAGACACATGACAGGAGATTTCACCCTGCTCACAGAGTTTAAGGAGAGAGCTGGCCCTAGCATAACCTTTGGAGATGACAGCAAAGGGTTCACTATGGGATACGGCTTGATTTCAAAAGAAAATGTCATCATTGATGAAGTTGCATTAGTTGATGGTCTCAAACAAAATTTATTGAGCATCAGTCAACTATGTGACAGAGGGAATACTGTTTCCTTCAATTCTGAAGCCTGTGTTGTCACAAGTAAGAAGGACAACAAAGTGGTTCTAACCGGAGTTAGAAAAGGGAATGTGTATTTAGCTGACTTCAACTCTACAGATGCAGAATCAATTACTTGCCTTTTCAGTAAAGCAAGTCCAGTTGAAAGTTGGCTATGGCACAAGAAGTTGTCCCATTTAAATTTTAAGACAATGAATGATCTAGTCAAAAAGGACTTAGTGAGAGGATTGCCTTTAGTAGAATTAACAAGGGATGGACTATGTGATGCTTGTCAGAAAGGAAAGCAAAAGAAAGTATCATTCAGTAAGAAGATTGAATCTACAATTGATGAATCATTACAACTACTACACATGGATCTTTTTGGACCAGTCAATGTATTGTTAATTTCAAGGAAAAGATATTGCCTAGTGATTGTGGATGATTTCTCAAAGTTTTCATGGGTTTATTTTCTTGGATCAAAGGATGAATCTAGTGAAATCATTATCAATCATATCAAGCAAGTCAACAATCATCCTGATTTCAAAGTAAGGAATATTAGGAGTGACAATGGAACTGAGTTCAAGAATTCAACCATGAAGTTGTTCTGTGAAGAAAATGGGATCATGCATGAGTTCTCAGCTCCAAGTACTCCACAACAAAATGGTGTGGTGGAAAGGAAGAACAGATCACTAATTGAAGCTGCAAGAACAATGCTTGAAGAGTCAAAACTCCCAACATACTTTTGGGCTGAGGCTGTTAACTTTGCATGTTACACTCAGAATAGTTCTCTAATTAATCAGGCAAAAGGCATGACTCCCTATCAATTATTCAAGAGAAGAAAACCAACTTTAAACTTTCTGCATGTCTTTGGTTGCAAATGCTACATTCTAAGGAATCAACCTGATCACAAAGGGAAGTTTGATGCAAAGGCTGATGAAGGAATATTTGTTCGTTATTCTGCTGGAAAATCATATAGGGTCTACAATCTAAGAACCAACATTGTCATGGAATCTGTGCATGTTGTGTTTGATGATAAAAAGATTGATGGACTAACAGATGAGGGACATCATGAAGGACTCAAATTTGACAACATTGAGATATATTGTGATGATAGTGAAGATGAGAATGATAAAGAAGGCACCTCGAGAAGAATTCAAAATCCGCCTTTGGATAATGCACAGAATGCTGCATCCGTTGAAAGTCATAATTCAGCTTTCGTTGATAGAAGCAATGCAGTATCCATTGAAAGACAAAGTGCATCATCCGTTGAAGTTCATAATGAAGCATCCGTTGATCACAGTCTGTCAACGGATAATCAATTCACTTCATCAGTTGATAGAACTCCCAACTCCTTTCAAAGGATCAGCAACTCAGGGGGAGTCTCAACCAATCAACATTCTATCTCACATCATGACAAAACTGAGGCAACCTCATCTAGAGCCAATCTACCACCTCAAAGGAAATGGACCAAAAATCATCCCTTTGAACTGATCATTGGTGATGCTACATCTAAAGTGCAAACTAGAAGGGCTACTCAAGATGAATGTCTGTATAGTAGCTTTCTATCACAGGAGGAACCTAAGAGAGTGGAAGAAGCTCTATTGGATCCAGATTGGATTTTAGCAATGCAAGAGGAGCTAAACCAATTTGAGAGGAACAAAGTATGGAAGCTGGTACCCAAACTAAAGAACAAGAGTTTTATTGACACAAAATGGGTATTCAGAAACAAGATGGATGAAAATGGCATTGTCATAAGGAATAAAGCCAGATTGGTTGCTAAAGGCTATTCTCAACAAGAGGGAATAGATTTTGATGAGACATTTGCTCCAGTTGCTAGACTTGAAGCCATCAGAATCTTTCTAGCCTATGCAGCCCATGCCAATTTTAAGGTCTATCAAATGGATGTCAAGAGTGCATTTCTGAATGGGGAATTGGAGGAAGAAGTTTATGTAAGCCAACCTCCAGGATTTGAAGATCCAAATTTTCCAGACTATGTGTATTATCTGTTGAAAGCACTCTATGGACTAAAGCAAGCACCTAGAGCCTGGTATGAGACTTTGTCAAAATTTCTTCTAGATAATCACTTCACAAGAGGTACTGTTGACAAAACTCTTTTCTTTAGAAATGTTAATGGCTCTACAATACTTGTTCAAATTTATGTAGATGATATTATATTTGGATCTACAGATGATAAGCTTTGTAAAAAGTTTGCTAAGTTAATGCAAAGTAAATATGAAATGAGCATGATGGGAGAGCTAACTTATTTTCTTGGTTTACAAGTTAAACAAGTTAGTGGTGGAATTTTCATTAGTCAAACTAAATATATTTATGATCTTTTAAAGAAGTTTGACTTAATGGACTGTTCATCTGCAAAAACTCCCATGGCCACTGCCACCAAGCTTGAATTAAACAAGACTGAAAAGTCTGTGGACATTTCAAGTTATAGAGGCATGATTGGCTCACTTTTATATTTAACTGCTAGTAGACCTGATATAATGTTTTCTACATGTCTCTGTGCTAGATTTCAAGCTGACCCTAAAGAATCTCACTTAGTGGCTATTAAAAGAATTTTCAGATATCTCAAAGGGACTCCAAATCTAGGAATTTGGTACCCTAGAGAGTCTGGTTTTGATCTAATTGGATACTCAGATGCAGATTATGCAGGTTGCAAAATAGACAGGAAAAGCACAACTGGCACCTGTCAATTTCGAGGGAATAAGCTTGTGTCATAGTTCAGCAAGAAACAAAATTCTGTTTCTACATCAACAGCTGAAGCTGAGTACATTGCTGCTGGTAGTTCCTGTGCACAGATATTGTGGATGAGGAATCAACTATTTGATTATGGACTAACTGTTGACAAAATTCCTATATTCTGTGATAACACAAGTGCCATTGCTATTACTGAAAATCCAGTGCAGCACTCAAGAACCAAGCACATTGACATCAAGTACCACTCATAAGGGAACATGTGATGAAAGGTACAGTGGAACTTCATTTTGTTCCAAGTGAAAAGCAGATTGCAGACATATTTACCAAGCCACTTGATTAATCAACATTCACAAGATTAGTAAGTGAGCTAGGTATGCTTAATTATTCATAAATTTATGTCCTCATTATAATATGCTTTGAAGCCTAAAATGAATTTGCTGCAAGAACAAAGTTGGCTTCAAGTAAAGATTATTCTATCAATGGATATTCCCTATCCGTTGAAAGCCAAAATTGTTCTATCAACGGATGTTCATTATCCGTTGAAAGACAAATACATTTCTGGTAATTTTATCCTTCAACGGATAAAAACTGTGTTAATCTTCAACGGATAACTATTTACCTCATCCGTTGAAGTGTCACATCAGTTACTTTAAGTAAGTCACAGCCGTTGATTCTTTTACTTAACCGTTGATACATATATACACAGCTGTATGTATTTGTATTAAAGGCAGTTTTCAGAATTTCTACAGTTTTCTTTATTCACAAACGGTTGTAATTTATTTAAAAGTATCATTTAATCATTTTATTTACGTTTTAATTCGAGAAAGTATAAAAGCCCATTGAATTCCTATTTTCAATTTACGCTTTCTTGCAATTTTTACTTTCTTTCTCTCCCAAAACTCTCAATCATTTCTCTGCAACCTCTACTCACAACAATGGCACCAGTAGTCAAAATTATGTCTCAGTCTAGATTTGTTTACAAAAAGAACAATTTCGTAGCCTTTGTTGAAAAGAATGAAGCCCACTCTGATTATCACAAGTTGATGGACTTCATCAAAAACTGCAAACTAAGCTATGCAATGCTGGAAGCCCCAACCATCTACTGTGAGGTAATTGAGGAGATTTGGACAACTGCAGAGTTCAACCCCACAGATATGACCATTGCTTTCTCTCTCAAAGGTAAGGATTATTGCATTAACTGTGATGATATACAGTCTTGCTTTAAGTTGCCTGAGAATAATTCCATGACACCACACACTGATAATGATGTATCTGCTATGTTAGATTTCATAGGCTATTCTTTTGAATTTGCTAGTTTAGGTAGCATTAGAAGAAAGGGCCTTAGGAAAGAATGGAGTTTTTTGGAGATGCCTTTATCAAGGTTTTCTCTGGGAAGATTAGCAATTTTGATGCCATAACTTCATCTCTTGTTAATATGCTCTACATGCTAGTTTCTGATAGGTACTTTAATTTTAGCAACTATGTCATGCTAGAATTAGGTTCCCGGTTAGGTAACAAAGCTAATAGACCTCATAACATCTACTATTCTAGATTCTTTATGTTATTGGCTAACCATGTTGCTGAAGGTTTGGTCATAACTAATGAGAGCAATAAACTAAAATATTGGGCACAAGAGAAAAGGGTCCTTGTTGACCTTTTGAGAATCAACCTCAACAGCCAGGTGCCATTGGTATATTTACCAATAATGAATGCACCTCAGGTAAGTGAGGTAAATACTTCTGCAACTCCTACATCTTCCACCCCCATTATTTCTTTGCCTTCTAGTGTGGCAATGGAATATGTGTCTTTGTCCCAACAGATTCTTACCAAAGCCACCAAAACTAAAATTCCAAAACATAAGTCAAAGAAAACCACCTCTGTTATTTCTCAAAAGACAACAGTTGTAACAACTACCAAAAACCCTGAAGGGAGTGAATAGGGTGTGAGTGGTGAGGGGAGGAGTGAACATCAAGAAACCCCCCAGGATAAGGTGGGAGAGGTGAGTTGTACCCTAGCCAGCCAAGCCACAGTTTCTCAAAAGACTGTGGTGGTTCAAAAGGAGTCAAACACATCCCTAGTTGCATCCTCCCAAAAGGGTGCAGTTATTGAAAATAGTCCCCAACCAGAGACACAGAACAAAAGAGGGAGGGACACTGAAGCCACACATTCACCAATCAAAGCCTTTTCAAGAATAAAGAAGGCTACAACCCTAGTTTCCACACAGGGGGCACACATTGCACAGATACATCCACATGTATCTTTGCCTTCTCAAATTCAGCTTGATGTGGCTCCAGCAAATATGGAGTCACAGCCCCATTCTCTCATAATAGACACACATCAATCACCAAATTCTCCATCACCCTCTCTGGATGTGGATATGATATTCACATCAATTCCTGATTCTCCCTCTTTAAAACTCAGGGAGGAGCCCCACTCAAATCCTGGTGATCATCATCTTTTAGATGATTTGTTGGATCATCTGCCAATTCTTTCAGACTTAGTTGAAGAATCTTTGTCTCCTCACTTAAAATCAATTCACACAGATTCAACAATTATGTCACTTTCAATATCTACATCTTTTCCTTCTTCAACGGATATCTCTCATCCGTTGACAAGTGGTTGTTCTTCGACGGATAAGCTTAACAGCAGTTATCCGTTGATATCATCAGTTTCCACTTCAACGGATACTCCCTATCCGTTGATGGTCTCTACACATATAACTGATTCAACTCCAAGTGTAGAAGACATGGTTACTGTACAATCACTTCTAGGATTGAGGAAAGGGAGTGATAATTTGAGTGAGAGGCTGGGTTGCTCCCAGGAAAAAGGAGAGGTTGAGAGTCAAAATATGCATGCTATTTCTTCCAACATGGCAAAAGTAAATGAGGGGAGTGCCACCTTAGTAGGTGATGGTGAGGGTGTGAGGGTGTGTGTGAGCCAGGGGGAGCCCCTGATGCAAGAATATAGAGAAAATGAGAGAAAAGTAGGTACAGAAGCTGTAAGGGTGGATCCAGCCATTGCTAGTGAGTCAATGATTGTGGATGATGTTGAAAAGGGAAGACAATTTCAGCAACATTACAAAGCTTAAATTGATAACATTTCCTTGGATGCTGACACTTTTACTCATCCTGTTTCAGCCTATCAACTGTTGGCTGCTCAGGGCAATGTGGAGGCAGAGCAGACTTTGAACATAGTGCATACTTCAGAATCTCTTCAAAGAGATAAAGCTGCTGTTTATAGGATGCCTTCTCAAGCTGGTGAGCCATCTGAAGAATTTGAAGTAAATTCTAATGATGATGACTCTATTTCTCTGGATGGGAGGATGAACTTAGGGGGAGATGCAGGCCCAAGTTCTGTTCCAGGTTTACCTGAATGGGCATGGGCAAAGGAATCTACACCAAGACAGTTTGGTGTAGCTTTGGTCAAGCAAGTAATGGCTATTCAAAAGGCCCTTCAGGAGACTACAGATGCTGGTACAAAGGCTATTCTTCAAGCTCATCTAGACTCTCTGCATCTCTTGCAATTGCAGCATATCAGACAGAATATAAGTGTGGATGAACTCAAAAGGGATATTGCTGATCTGAAATCCTACAATTCTGAGAAGTTGGATTCAGTTATGCCTTATGGTACTATGCATGATTTGTTGCTAATATTGAGGTGGGAATCTGATACTGACAAGAGGCTGGCCAAATTGGAAAACAGAGTTCAAATCATTGAAGACTCTGTGGTCACCATTCTTCAAAATCAACAATCTCAGACAAATCTACTATTGTAGCTGGCAAAAGCACAAGGCTTGACCCCTGTCCTTGATGATAACAAAAAGGGGGAGAATAAAAGGGAAGGGGAATGAGAGCCATCAACAACAGTTCAAATATCTGAAGTGTTAGTTCCTGCCATCACCACTTCTCCAACTCTTCAAATCAGAGGAAAGCTTGATGGAATTGACCTAATCCAGATAGCAACAGCTGAGATGAAAGTCAAAGAGCAAAGGAAGAAGATTGATGAAAGGATGCCACAAATCTTTGGTTCTACAACTTCTAAATCACAATCTGTGAAGCATAGCACAAAGGTGGAGCCAATCATTATGGAGCTCAAGCCAGTAAGGAGGAATAAGGTTGGAGAGACTTCTTCCAAGAATCTGAAACCTATGGTTCTCAAGCCCAACAACAGATTCAATAAGGACTCTACAAAGAACCCTCTAAGCCTTGCTCAGTTGAAAGAAGTGGACTTTCCTCTTCCAAAGCCTGTTGAAGACAAGGTTTTGGGTGGTAATATCATGAAGCACAAGGAGACCAAGGATGTGGTTGAAAGGATGAACATGGCCATTATCTTTAGCGAGGGAAAGAGTATCTGTGTGATACAAGGACATCCCAAATTCTCAATAGCCAAGAGGGAAGAAACCAGAAGGTTGAAGGAAGAAGCTAAAAAGCTAAAGGCTGACAAAAGAGCACAAACAAAGCTTGAAAAATAGCTAAAGTCAAGTCAAGCTGAAGAAAAGAAAGAAATTGAAGACAAGAGTGAAGATGTAGGTATGGGGGACATGATTAGTGTTGATGTGGAAGAAAGAAGTAAGGAAAGAAAGGAATGGCAGAAAGTGAACAGAAAGAAGGCCAATGCAAAAAGAAAGATGGTAGATGAGACTGAAGAAACCCAATCAAAATCCAAACCACTACCTTATAATCCTGAACCCATTGTGCCTGACCCCTTCATAAACATCCATGGTGAAACAATCACTCCTAAGGAGGAACCAATTGATTGGGACACCATCAAATTGCCCACCTTCTTAACCACTTCTCCACCATCAAAAAAATAGAAAAGAAAAATTAAATCAACACCTCCTCTAACCTCAATCAAATTCACTCAGAAGCCTAAGCCTAAGCCACATGCCTCAAAGGATGATTATGTTCACATTTGTGACATAAAGGAATTTTCAGACATTGAACTCTATCTGGATGAGCTAGAGGAAGTAATGGAATAGATGCCTACAGACAGCTTCCAGAAAGACTAGTGTTCAAATATAAAGGAAGTGGGGAAAGGACATGGCCTCTCTACAGGATTCTGAATGAAGGCTATTCTACCTTGGTTAGAGTCTACTCAGCCATAAAGAGGGATTCTGGCTTTACCAGGACTGCCAAAACTGAGATTCTCAACAAGATTGCCAGCATAAGGAAGACTTGGTGGGAGCCCAATGCCTTGCCTAGAACATTACTCATCCAAGAGAGAGGAATTACAGTTCATAAATCACCTCATTGGTTGATGGAGTTCAGAGACAATAAATGAGTCAGAAGATTTTTCAGACTTGAAGATCAGCTCAAGATTGCCAGTAATGAAACTCTCAAGGATATGCAATCTAAGTTGGACATCAATGAAGAAGATGAAGCTGAGTTCTACAGACAACTTCAACTCCAAATAGAGGAGAATGACAGGAGGCTAGGAAAGAAATCAAGGGGTCAAAGGAAAAGAAATTAATCTGCTCAGGCTAAAGGAGCACCCTTGGAAACAATGTAATTCTTCAATTCTATCTCAGTATACACACTTTTGCAGCACTTTTGAATTTCTACTTTATTTCAGTTCATATGTTTATTAAGTGTTTTGTTATCATCAAGTTAAACCCAAATTTATGCCTACAGTTCTAGTAAGCATAAATAGGGGGAGATTGTTAGGAATATGTGTATTAATTTGATGATAAGTTAAACAAAACACTTAAGTAGAAATCTAGTGTTTGTAGCTCAACGGATAAGACCATTTTGGCTATCCGTTGAAGGAGTAGCTTTACTTAGAAATAAGTTTAGTATCGTAGCACATTTCATTCTCTGTATTTAAGTTGTAATTCTTAGATGTTATGGGAAATTATCAGTAATGTTGACTACTAGTGGATATGCAAATAGGAGGGCTAATTGAAAATATTTCATGCCTTGTAATTTTGTATAAGTGAAGTAGTATCAACTGATATTAAAGGCCTTCAACGGATGAGAAACAAAGCTTCAACGGATGTCTCTAAAGCTTCAACGGATAACATTCATCAACGGATGAGTGCTTTAACGGATAAAGCTTCAACTACTAAATACATCAACGGATAAAGCTTCAACGGAAAAAGCTTCAACGGATAAAGCATCAACGGATGAAAGCTTCAACGGATGCTTAGTTCAATAGCAGTTGATAGTGACAATCCATAAGCTGACAGAGGCATATGGGTTGACAGAGACAAACTGGAATGTGGCAGCCTCTAGGAGGAATCAAGAAAATGCAGCATTTTCATTCTGGTGCAAACAAGGAAGTATTCAAAGATTCACAGCTAAACCTAAATTGCATTGGATAGAGAAATGAAAAAGAAACATTTGAAGAATTTTTTTAATTGTATTTTACAGTTTTGTCTTCACTTATAAACTTGGTGATATATAAACCAAGTAGCAGCTAGTAATTAGAAGTCAATTTTCCAGAGCTGTTTAGAAAAATCCAGAGAGAAAATCATCTAGTTTGTACTAGGAAGCAGCTGTGATTTAATTCTTTGAATCACAGATTTTCTGAAATAACACATCTCTGGTGGAACAACAAATCCACCAGAAAAGTTTTTAAGTCTGTTGTGTTCTTTACATTTGTGTTTGAATATATATCTGTCTGCATTACCTCAAAGCAATTCACACACACTTGCTCATCAAAACACATAGACTAGAAACTACTCAAAACTTGAAAAAGTTTTGAAATTTACATTCAACCCCCCTTCTGTAAATCTCATTGTTAGTTCACTGGGAATAACATTAATTGATCAATCGTATTGTTCTAATTTTTTATGGTGTTTGTTGTAATGACTGAGAAATTTACGTTTATATTATATCAGAATCATAATAAATAAGGTGTGTTAATGTGTCATTTATGTGTGATTATCTGTTAAACCCTGGTTGTTATGTGTTACGTGCATTTCGTGTCATTTCTGTATTTTTAAGGTATTTTTCAGATATTTTCTTATGCATTCATCGTTTTCATTTCAAACGTTTTACGACCCAAACAATGATTTTAAAGCCAGTATTTCAAATAAAATAATGGGCCTTATTTTTCATCAAATGGCTTTTACAATCGCATTATTCTGAACATCTGGATATTTTATAAATTTTCTCGTTTTACGAAAAATGACTTTTCTGGACTCCATTAGGTGTCAAAAACCCCACAAAAATCACATTTTTATTTGTATAAAATTATAGGACTTTCATTTATATTATTTCTTTGCATTTTTGCATTATTCACAATTTTTGGGAATTTTGGCATATATATTGTATGTATAAAATATTTATAAATTAAATTTTAATACTCAAAAAATTATAAAATTAGGGGCCTATTAATTTTAAAAAGTGTAGAATTAGGGCCTTAATTTTAATTAGGAGTATTATTTTTACTACTATAAATAGCCTAATTATTATTTAATTAATTATAATTAATCATTAAAATCTACAAAATTAACAAAATTCTCTGAAATCGGGTCGGGAAGAACCAAGTCGGGTTGAAGAATCAAACCGTGATTTCCAGCTGATTTCTGCATCAAATCGTGTGATTCGAGTATCCAAATTGAAGGTTTTGATCTGTTCTTTCTGTTTTTAGCATCAATTTCATGTTTTAATGCATCGTTTTTGATTTTCGATTTCTAGGGTTTATGCTCGAATTAGGACTTTTTGATTCTGGGGTTATTATGATGTTTTGATGATTAATATAGCTTTGTTAGATGATTTACAGTCGATTCATGGTATTTAATTGATCAGACGATACTCAGATAGCAAAGTACGATTTCTAGGGTTTATACCGAATTTTTAAAACACAACTCGATGATTTTTGTGAATCTTTGGTTCCTGAAAGTTTAGGGCTTTGATTGTATGTATTCATAGCTTTAATTTGCACTATTAAACGTTAAGTTTCATGTACAAATGAATGATTTCATATTTTGGCCGGAGTTGAAGTCGGTTTTGACCGGAGATGGTGATTCTGTGATGTTTGTGGTTTGTTTTGGCCTGAGTCAGATTGGGGAAGTTGTTTTGAGTTGAAACCCTGTAAAAATCAGTACAAACGGTATTGATTTTGGCCTGAATCGTGGTTGCCGGAGTCCGGGGAACCCACCGGAATCTGGAAAATTTCCGGTGTGTTCATCCCGACCCCGATTGTTCTTGGCAACCCGGTTTTTGACCCAATTTCAACCCGCCTTTGATCCATTTCTGACAGATTCTAGTTTCTAACAAATGTTTTTGTAATTTATTTTATTTTTATTTTTATTTTAATTATAAAATCATTTTTATTTATTTTATAAATTATTTAATTAATTGTTTAATTAATTGATTGATATTATAAATAATTCTGAATTATTTTCTAAAAATCAGATTACATTATTTTTTTAATTATTTATTATTTATTTATTAATTATTAATTATTTAAAAATGATTAATTATTTTGATAATTAATCAAATAATTTTCAATAAATCATAATAAATTCATTTTAATTCCAAAAATTATGGAAAAATCATTTTAAATTCTGATTTTCTTAAATAATTATTTAAAAATTATTTTTGAGTTTTAAAAATTAGTAATAATTATTTATAGTGAATAATAATTGGAATTATCAGTGTTTAATTGATAATAATTCAACCATTAGTCCGATTCAAGTGAAACGAAAGCCTGTTGACTTAGAAAAATGAATTCTCTTCATTAAAAATAATATCAAAGCTTAATTTCTTCTAAAAATTAGTTGATTTTGTTACTTGTTTGATTATCAGTCGTAATGCGTGCCGAGACGAGTCCGAAAAATTCCGGAAAAATGGGAAATGAGTCAGATAACGATCAGTTGAGCGATCAGCGAGTCGATTTTGGTTCCAAAAATTATTTTAACTATAAAAATGATTATGTGCCTATGTGCTTATGTGTATTACGTGGTTAATTTAGTCTTAATTGCTAGTAAGTAATATATGAGTCAGTCATAAGCGCATGGGTAGATGTTAGGAACGGTGTGAAGTCGATTCAAGATACAAATGAAGTACGACGTGACTTAACCAGTCTATTTTGCCAACAGAAGCTAAGCCAACCAGGCAAGTTGCGTCGGTATTAGTCCAAGGTGATAGACAAAAGTGATCTAATTGCAGTGAGTCACGCAGAAGGCAAGTTTTTCCCCTATTCTACTTTCAGAATAGTGATATTGATTCCAATGTTTATCACATTTGCACTCTTTTGATTATTGTTCTTAATCACTGATACACACTTGCTATTCCTTTGTTCATATTTCATTTCGATTCTTGATTTCTCCATTTCTTTGGATACTTGGTTCATATTCCATTGATGATACATTGAGATTGATATATTATGGTGATTAGAATATGTCAAAGCATACCGATTATTCCGGTTGCTAAGCGATGGACTGGATAATGATATTTTGGGATTGAGTGTGTCTTAATCCTGAGGACCGGGATGACTGGTGCCTCGACGTGGGCCATAGTGCCTGGGTACCCGACTGGATCTATATATTGAGATATGGATCTGCATTATATTCTGACTGATCAGCAGAATATAGATGCGAACTTGTGTCCAGTTTAGCTCATTTGTACTCGCCAGTAATGGCCTTCTTTCTGTTCTCGTGGGGTTATATCTTTGCAGATATACCTTGGATGACGGATTCATTTAAAATGCTTTAACACTTTTTATATTTTGTGGACTTGTTGAACAATTTTTGGCTCACCCTTTTTCTTGTTATTCACCTTATTGTTTTTAGTTAAGAAGGAATATGAAACCCATCAGGATTTGAGTGGTAAATAAGCGGGTCAAGCCTCGGGATCCTCTCATACCCAAGGTGTTGATCCCAATCCAGGAAGAGAGCTTTGAGTTGCTCGAGCAGGTGGAGTGTTGATAGATAGTGTGTGTGTTTGAATAAAAGTTGAACTTAGTTTAAAATGAATTAGACAATGGTTTGTAATAAAGAGAGTTTGTGAGATTTTGAATGTTGGTTTATAATAAAAGTAGTTAGTGGTTCTTGTTTTCATACTTCAACCTAAAAAGATCCTGGTTAGTGTTAAAAGGGTTTAATTTCATTTCTTTATTAATTATTAATCAGATTGTACAGGTTTGGTGATTAGCTAGTAACTCCCAGACTTATACCCCGGGTCTGGAGGGCGTTACAGGTTTGGCATCAGAGCTGTAGGTTTGGTCCCTGAAAACAAGAACATTAGGATTAACATAGGATAGGGAGATCACATAAGATAGGGATGGTCAAATTAGGAAGAACAGTGTTAGGATTTAGGTCAGATTAGAATAGGGAAGTATAAAATCTTAGGATTATTAGTGACCTTTTCTTTTCTTTGGTACATTATCAGATGGCATCTTCTAGTTATTCTGCGTCTTCCGAGAGGACAGTCACTGGGCCAGCAGCACCAGTTATACCTCCAGTATCTGAGTATATGTTTCCTCCTGTACCACCTCCACCACCATTGCCACCGGAGCTGGTACCACCAGTACAGGGGATAGTTCATGCCCCATAGAGATGTTTGATCCATTTGAGTTCCTTGAGCCGATGGTTCCTTTACCAGTTGAGCATTAGTTTATACCGGGTATTGAGCAGGAGTTACCACCACCACCATTGTTACCTCCTATACCAGTGCATACCCCAGAGCCGGACATAGTTCAGATGATTCCAGTCGAGGGGATGGGAGAGCATAATGTGAATCTACAGTTAGGTTTACCACAGCAGGGTGCAGGTATACCGAGGGTTCCTTCACAGGAGTCAGTAGGTCAGGTTGCTCAGCTGTATATGGTACCATACCATGAGTATAGAGTTATGAGGGATGATGTGGAGTATTGGTGGGCACAGTGTCGAGAGATCATGCATCTATTTTATCAGAGGGACAGAGGACCGTTAGCGGCCCTATAGCCGGATTACTATATGAGACAGCGATTACAGTCAGTGTTGATGAGCGCTACTTGGGAGCTTGATGATTTGACCCATGATGGACCACCTTCTTTCGCAGAGTTTTACAGGATATTTCGATTGGCACAGACTTTGGTCCAGGCACTTAGAGAGGAGCTTAGGCATATTCCGCCTGGGTTTTGAGACAGTGACTTCAGAGTACAGATGTATATAGAGGCAACATAGTATAACCTAGTGAGTAGTATGTATGTGTGTACTAGTAGTTTAACCTGTAGTAGTAGTTTAGCCTGTAGTAGTAGTTGACCTGTAGTGGTAGTATGACTTGTAGCCGGAGTGATTACCAGTAGCACAAAACTTTTTGTATCAAGCATTTACACCTGAGGCTGGTGTCACATATATATAAGATGAACTTTTTCAAATTTCTTTTATTTAAATTTCAGTCTTTACAGTTTTACAGCATTTACTTTCACTTTATTATTTTACAACTTCTCATATTATAATTCCTGTTAAAAAAAAAGAACAACCATTTTATTTAACTTCTTACATTTCCAGTTTTTATATTCAGCAACTGTTTTTTTATCATGTTATTAATACAAGATAAATTGTTTTCTTACCTACTGTCAATTATTTATTAAACTGTTAAAGAAATATCACCTGTTTTATTATCAGAAGAAGATGACACCAAAAAGAAAGACTAGGACTGAGACCTCTAACAGCAATTCTGAAGGTCAGACTAATGAAACCATGAACCAAATGTTTCATCTGATGCAACAACAAATGGTCATGATGCAGCAGCAGATGCATCATCAACAACAACAAATACAACAACAAATGTTACAGTAGCCACCTCGTCCTGAGCCTCAATTACCACCAACATTACCTGTTGTTACTTTTAAGCAGTTTCAGACAGTTAAACCTCCAGAATTTGAAGGGTCTACTGTACCTATTAAAGCTACCACCTGGTTAAAAGAGATAGAGAAAACATTTGTACTAGTGAAGATAGGTGAGGACCAGAAGACTGATTTTGCTAGTTACTTGTTAAAAGGAGAGGGGAATTATTGGTGGGAATCTATAAAGGCTTTAGAGGGTGAAGATGTTATTGCGTGGGATAGGTTTAAAGAGTTGTTTTTAGAAAAGCATTTTCCTCGCTATGTGAAGAACCAAATGCAGATTAAGTTTCTAGAACTGAAGCAGGGAAATATGTCTGTGGCAGAATATGAAGCCAAATTTACTGAGTTGGCTAGGTTTGTTCCAGAACAGGTTGACACTGATAGGAAGCTAGTTCAAAGGTTTCAAGAAGGGTTACGACCATGGATTCGTGGCCAAGTTGCAGTTTTCGAATTGACAACGTATACCACCGTAGTTCAGAAAGCTCTGATTATAGAAGGGGAAAGTGAAATATCTCAGCAAGACAAAGGACAGGGAAGTTTCCAAGATCGCTCCAGCAGAAAGCCGGGATTCCAAGCCCGGGCAAATTTGAATTTTAAAAGGATAGGACAAGGTCCACAGAAAGCAGGTAATCGTTTCCAAACCCTCAGTCAGCAGGGAATGGTCAAAATTCCAGTGCCGTACTGCAAGACATATAATCGAAAACATACTGGTGTATGTATAAAATGGGATGCAACGTGTTATCGGTGTAAACAGAAAGGGCATTATTCTAACGAATGTCCAACCGGTTGACAGCGGAAATAACTTATTTCCAGTGTGAAAAGAAGGGACACATCGCCAGAAATTGCAAAGGACCAGCTATGGCAGCCAGTATTCCAAGAGTGTTGGCATTACCTCCGCCGCCGCCTAATCAACCCAAAGCAAGGACTTTTAACATGACAATGAAAGAAGCAGTGCAGAGTCCAAGTGTGATTGCAGGTACGCTTTTGGTAAATTCCGTAAGTTCAAAAGTATTAATTGATTCTGGAGCTACTCATTAATTTATTTCTGAAGAATTTCTTGATAAGTTACATTGTGGAATCGAATGGTTGGGCGAGACGTTAATTATAAAATTAGCGAATGACGACGAAGTTCCAGTGGATCAAGTATGTCCTGCGTGTGATATAGAAATAGTCGGACACCATTTTTCGGTAGATTTAATTCCTTTCAAGTTAGGAGAATTTGATGTCATTTTGGAAATGGATTGGTTAGCTTGTTATAATGCTCAGATAGATTGCGCGAATAAGAAAGTCAAATTGCGAACTGCGGAAAATGCAACGGTAATATTCAAAGGCAAAAAACAGCGGAAGAAATTTCTCACTGTGATGTAGACTAAACGATTGCTTCGATAAGGCTGTGAGGTGTACATAACTTACGTGTTAGATACTGAAAAAGGAAGTCCTAGAATAGAAGACATTCCAGTGGTATGCGAGTTTCCAGACGTCTTTCCAAACGAGCTTCTAGGGTTACCTCCAGATCGAGAAATTGAGTTCACGACTGATCTTGCACCAGGCACAGAACCAGTTTCGAAAGCTCCATATCGAATGGCTCAGTCGAAATGAAGGAATTATCAACGTAACTGCAAGATCTTCTAGAACGAGGCATCATACGACCTAGTGTATCCCCATGGGGTGCACCAGTGTTATTCGTAAAGAAGAAGGATGGCAGCATGCGATTGTGCATCGACTATCGGGAATTGAATAAACTCACTATTAAGAACAAGTATCCTTTACCGAGAATCGATGATTTGTTCGATCAGCTAAAGGGAGCAACATGGTTTTCTAAGATAGATTTGCGATCAGGCTATCATCAATTGAAGATTAAAGCTGAAGATATTCCCAAGACTGCGTTTCGCACGCGATATGGACATTACGAGTTTTTGGTAATGGCATTCGGTTTGACAAATGCGCCAGCAGCATTTATGGATCTAATGAACAGAGTATTCAAGAGATACTTGGACAAATTCATAATTGTATTCATTGATGACATCTTGATTTATTCCAAGACGGAAGAATAGCATGCGGAACACTTGAGGATAGCTTTGGAAATTCTGAGGAAAGAGCAACTATACGCAAAAATTTTGAAATATGAATTCTGGTTAAGGGAAGTACAATTTCTAGGGCATATCATCAGTAGAGAAGGCATCCAAGTTGATCCAGCAAAGATTGAGGCTGTGTTAAATTGGGAAAGACCAAGGACGTCGACAGAAGTTCAAAGTTTCTTAGGATTGGCAGGATACTATCGAAGGTTTGTCAAAGATTTTACGAAAATAGTAACGCCGCTGACCAAGTTAACTCGAAAAAGTGAAAAGTTTGAATGGAATGATAAATGTGAGGAAAGATTTCAAGAGCTGAAGAATCGGTTAGTAACCGCACCGGTACTTATATTACCAGACGAATATGGAAATTTTATCATTTACAGTGACGCTTCGTATCGCGGGTTAGGATGTGTATTGATGCAACGCGGTAACGTTATCGCATATGCTTCGAGACAACTTAAACCTCATGAACAGAAATATCCTACTCATGACCTGGAATTAGCAGCGGTCGTATTTACGTTGAAGCTTTAGAGACATTATCTCTACGGTGAAAAATGTGAAATCTACACAAATCATAAAAGTCTGAAGTATATCTTTACGCAAAAGGAGCTGAACATGCGACAACGTCGATGGCTGGAATTGATAAAGGATTACGATGTCACGATCAGTTATCATCCAGGGAAAGCAAATGTTGTAGCAGCTGCGCTGAGCAGGAAAGAAAGATTGAATCGGTTAACTTCATGTGAAGAATTAACCAAGGAATTCGACAAATTAAAAATCGAGATTCGTATTCCCAATGAATCTGCAGAAGCTATCTACGCTATGACTTTCCAACCAGAGTTGCTCGAGAAGATTCGCCGCTATCAGGAAGAAGTAATGAGTCAAGATGACGACCTAACAGGAGAAGAGATCACCACTCAGAAAGATAATGAAGGAATTTTATGCTTTGCGTTGAGAATCTGGATCCCTAATGTGGCAGAATTAAAAGAAGAAATAATGCGAGATGCGCACAGTTCAAAGTATTCCATTCATCCAGGAAGCACAAAAATGTATCGCGGTCTGAAGGAAAACTTCTGGTGGCCGAACATGAAGAAGGAAATAGCAGAATGGGTGAGTAAATACTATACATGCCAGCGAGTTAAAGCAGAACATCAACGTCCGAGCGGATTATTACAACCGTTAGACATTCCAGAATGGAAATGGGAACATCTAGCAATGGATTTTGTAGTAGGACTACCGAGGACTAGGGCAAATCATGATGCGATATGGGTAATCATTGACAGACTCACAAAGTCAGCACATTTTCTACCCATTTAACGAATGATTTTCACTCGACAAACTAGTGCATCTATATCTCAAGGAAATTGTGATGTGACATGGAGTTCCAATATCTATTGTGTCTGATCGAGATCCTCGTTTCAACTCAAGATTTTGGAGATAATTTCAAGAATGTCTTGGAACTAAATTGAACATGAGTACCGCTTATCATCCGCAAATCGATGGGCAAAGTGAAAGAACTATCCAAACGATTGAAGACATGCTACGAGTTTGTGCGATCGATTTTGAAGGCAGTTGGGATGAACATCTACCTCTGGGGGAATTTTCTTTTAATAACAGCTATCACGCCAGCATTGGAATGCCACCGTATGAAGCACTATACGGGAGAAAATGCAGATCACCAGTACATTGGGATGAAGTTGGAGAACGTAAAATTTTGGGTCCAGAATTAATTCAACAGACGAAAGAAAAGATTGAACTCATTCGGAAATGACTCAGTGCAGCACAAGACAGGCAGCGCAAATATGCAGATCAAGCCAGGAAAGATACGGACTATCAGGAAGGAGAAAATGTACTACTTAAAATATCGCCATGGAAAGGATTGACCAGATTTGGCAATAAGGGTAAATTGAAACCACGATACGTCGGACCATTTGAAATTTTGAAGAAAGTGGGAAAAATTGCGTACGAATTAGCTTTACCGCCTCATATGCAACATATTCATAAGGTGTTTCACGTGTCAATGCTTAAGCGATATAATCCTGATTCTAGGCATGTAATAGAGTATGAGCCGATAGAAATCCAACCTGATTTGTCTTTTGTAGAGCAGCCGGTAAGAATTTTAGATCGGCGAAAAAAAGTGTTGAGAAATAAGTTTGTATATTTAGTGCGATTGTTGTGGAGAAATCCTATGGTTGAAGAATCAACCTGGGAACTTGAGAGCGAGATGTTAGAAAAATACCCTCATTTGTTTTCATAGAAGATTCTGAGGACAGAATCCTATTAAGGGGGGAAGGATGTAACGACTGGGAAATTTACGTTTATATTATATCAGAATCATAATGAATAAGGTGTGTTAATGTGTCATTTATGTGTGATTATCTGTTCAACCCTGTTTGTTATGTGTTACGTGCATTTCGTGTCATTTCTGTATTTTTAAGGTATTTTTCAGATATTTTCTTATGCATTCATCGTTTTCATTTCAAACGTTTTACGACCCAAACAATGATTTTAAAGCCAATATTTCAAATAAAATAATGGGCCTTATTTTTCATCAAATGGCTTTTACAATCGCATTATTCTGAACATCTAGATATTTTATAAATTTTCTCGTTTTACGAAAAATGACTTTTCCGGGCCCCATTGGGTGTCAAAACCCCACAAAAATCATATTTTTATTTTTATAAAATTATAGGACTTTCATTTATATTATTTCTTTGCATTTTTGCATTATTCACAATTTTTGGGAAATTTTGGCATATATATTGTTTGTATAAAATATTTATAAATTAAATTTTAATACTCAAAAAATTATAAAATTAGGGGCCTATTAATTTTAAAAAGTGTACAATTAGGGCCTTAATTTTAATAAGGAATATTATTTTTACTACTATAAATAGCCTAATTTTTATTTAATTAATTATAATTATTCATTAAAATCTGCAAAATTAACAAAATTCTCTAAAATCGGGTCGGGAAGAACCAAGTCGGGTCGAAGAATCAAACCGTGATTTCCAGCTGATTTCTGCATCAAATCGTGTGATTCGAGTATCCAAATTGAAGGTTTTGATATGTTCTTTCTGTTTTTAGCATCAATTTCATGTTTTAATGCATCGTTTTTGATTTCTAGGGTTTATGCTCGAATTAGGACTTTTTGATTCTGGGGTTATTATGATGTTTTGATGATTGATATAGCTTTGTTAGATGATTTACAGTCGATTCATGGTATTTAATTAATCAGACGATACTCAGATAGCAAAGTACGATTTCTAGGGTTTATACCGAATTTTCAAAACACAACTCGATGATTTCTGTGAATCTTTGGTTCCTGAAAGTTTAGGGCTTTGATTGTATGTATTCATAGCTTTAATTTGCACTATTAAACGTTAAGTTTCATGTACAAATGAATGATTTCATATTTTGGCCGGAGTTGAAGTCGGTTTTGACCGGAGATGGTGATTCCGTGATGTTTGTGGTTTGTTTTGGCCTGAGTCAGATTGGGGAAGTTGTTTTGAGTTGAAACCCTGTAAAAATCAGTACAAACGGTACTGATTTTGGCCTGAATCGTGGTTGCCGGAGTCCGGGGAACCCACCGGAATCTGGAAAATTTCCAGTGCGATCATCCCGACCGGATTGTTCTTGGCAACCCGGTTTCTGACCCAATTTCAACTCGCCTTTGATCCGTTTCTGACAGATTCTGGTTTCTGACAAATGTTTCTGTAATTTATTTTATTTTTATTTTTATTTTAATTATAAAATCAGTTTTATTTATTTTATAAATTAATTAATTAATTGTTTAATTAATTGATTTATATTATAAATAATTCTGAATTATTTTCTAAAAATCAGATTACATTATTTTCTTAATTATTTATTATTTATTTATTATTTATTAATTATTTAAAAATGATTAATTATTTTGATAATTAATTAAATAATTTTCGATAAATCATAATAAATTCATTTTAATTCCAAAAATTATAGAAAAATCATTTTAAATTCTGATTTTCTTAAAAAATTATTTAAAAAATATTTTTGAGTTTTAAAAATTAGTAATAATTATTTATAGTGAATAATAATTGGAATTATCAGTGTTTAATTGATAATAATTTAATCGTTAGTCCGATTAGAGTGAAACGAAAGCCTCATTAAAAATAATATCAAAGCTTAATTTCTTCAAAAAATTAGTTGATTTTGTTACTTGTGTGATTATCAGTCATAATGCGTGCCGAGACGAGTCCAAAAAATTCCAGAAAAATGGGAAATGAGTCTGATAACGATCAGTTGAGCGATCAGCGAGTCGATTTTGGTTCCAAAAATTATTTTAACTATAAAAATGATTATGTGCCTATGTGCTTATGTGTATTACGTGGTTAATTGAGTCTTAATTGCTAGTAAGTAATATATGAGTCAGTCATAAGCGCATGGGTAGATGTTAGGAACAGTGTGAAGTCAGTTCAAGATACAAATGAAGTACGACGTGACTTAACCAGTCTGTTTTGCCAACAGAAGCTAAGCCTGCCAGGCAAGTTGAGTCGGTATTAGTCCAAGGTGATAGACGAAAGTGATCTAATTGCAGTGAGTCGTGCAGAAGGCAAGTTTTTCCCCTATTCTACATTCAGAATAGTGATATTGATTCTAATGTGTAGGATTTTTAATCGCAGCGGGGCGTGGAAAAACACTTTTACGCATATAAAATCCAAATAAAAGCATATAAATCGTGAATAAAAATTCGAGAGATCGAATCTAACCTTTTAAAATAATTCGGAGACAACGATCAGAGATCCTTAGCAGTTGCTCCTCAAGTGTGAAGCACTCCACCGGTATCCACCAAGAAAACGATGTTAAGGAGGAGGAAGGAGGTGGAGAGAATTGGGTTTTCCAAACTTTTTGGGTTTTCGGGTTTCGAGGTTCGAATAAAAATAGGGTCTATAATATTGTATTTATAGGAAAAATTTTCAGCTGAAATTTTCCCATAAATATTATTATTATTATCCCATTTATTATTCTCATTAATAATTAAAACACCTTCTAATCATTAATCCTTTTTCTAAACACTTTAGAAATAATTCTCTCTCTTGATTTAATTTCCAAAAATTAAATCCTTTAATTAATAATATTATGAACTTTTCTTAATTAATTTATAATCAATTAAATCTCATTTAATCAATTATTAAATTTTCCAATTAATTATTTATTTCACAAATAAATAATTATTAGCCATTATTAATTAATTCCTCCACCATTAAATTATTCTCTTTTTATGGTGTGACCCTGTAGGTTCAATATTAAGCCGGTAGTAGAAATAAATAATAATAAAACTATTTTATCATTATTTATATAAATTCTCTAATTTATTAAATATGATTAATTAATTAATCACATTTATTCTACATCGTGAGTGATGCTTCTCAACATATCGCGACTATCCGGATAATATGAATTCACTGCTTAGAATACCAAGAACCTGTCAGTGAATAGTAACCGTACAATAAACTCCTTCTACCCTACAATGTCCTGATTAAATATAAGTCATGGATCTCGTGTCAAGCCTATCTAATTCAATCACTTGCTTACCATTTACTATGCGTAGTTCTATGCAAATTAGAAACTCCTTTCTAATATCATTCACTCTGGCGAGAGATTCCTGAACTAGCATAAGTGGATCAGCCTTGAACATTCGCTTCCTTCACTGGAAGGGGTAGATCCTTTATTGATCATACACTATCTTCCTGTACAAATTCCTATACCCAGTAGAGCCCTAATAATTGTCCCTGGAGACTAAGAACTAAACCAAAGCATAGTTCAGTGTACACAAGATGACTATGATGACCTCAAGTCTAAGGATACTTGTACAACTATCACTATGTGAACAACTGCTGATACGTGAGTGAAATCCATCAGTTGTTCAGCCGTGCGAGTCATGTTCAGTGAACTTATTCCATAATAAGCACCTGCATACTAGCTATAGTGTCACCACACAAATGTCTATGAGAACAGACATCCTTCATAATGAAGCAAGCATAGTATGTACCGATCTTTGCGGATTATTAATTACCAGTTAGTAATCCTATGACCAGGAACTATTTAAGTTTAGAGTTATCATCTTTTTAGGTCTCACTATTATGATCTCATCATAATCCATAAAAAGCTTTACTCTAAACTATGGTATATCTTATTTAAACACTTAAATAGATAAAGCCCGTAATAAAAACAAAACAAGTCTTTATTAATATCAATGAAATCAAAATAGATTACATAAAAGTTATTCCTAAATCCTAATACATGATTGGACTTAGGACATATCCTTTTCAATCCCCCACTTGTACTAAAGCCAATCACTCTGGTATCTAATACCCATCTTGTCTTTATGACGATCAAAGTGACTTTCATAAAGTAGCTTTGTGAGTGGGTCTACTATATTGTTATGTGTGTCAACTTTAATTTAATACAATACACGAAATGTTACCGCGCTCCCACTAACCCTTTTGTAGACGCATGGTTCATCTACGTTTTTGATAAAATCAAATTCTTTGATTGTCTCATCAAAACGAATGTTCCATCTTTCGAGAAGCTTGCTTTAAACCACATATGGTTCGCAGCAGCTTACACACTAGGTTTTCATTTCCCTTAGAAAGAAAACCATCTGGCCATCTGCCAGATTTCATAGTCGTAGTAAGCAGCATTCGCAAGCAAAATCCGAACTGATTTTAACAGGGCTACAGGTAAAAGGCTTCATCAAAGTCAATCCATTGCCTTTGTTTGAATTCTTTTGCCACAAGCCTGGCCTTATAGGTCTCCACCTGGCCATCTGCTATAATCTATCTTTTGTATACCATATACATAGATTCCATTCTGGATTTCATGGCACTATGCCATTTCTCTTAGTCAACACTACTCATAGCCTCATTATAGGTCACAGGGTCGTCATCATCAATGATCGACAACTCATTGTCATTCTCAATGACAAGGCCATATTACCTCTCAGATTGGCGAGACACTCTCCATGATCTATGAATGGGCTGTTCCACAAAAGGTTGTTCAATCAGAACAGGTGTTTCCACTCGATCTGTAGTAGTTTGTGCTTCTTGAACTTCATCAAGTTCAATTTTGCTCCCACTGTTTCCTTCAAGGATAAACTCCTTTTCCAAGAAGGTAGCATGTCTGGAGACAAACACCCGATGATCGGTGTAAAAGTAATACCCTAAAGTCTCTTTAGGATATCCCACAAAACTACATTTTACGGATCGATATTCCAGCTTATCTGGGTCAACTTACTTGACATAAGCTGGACATCCCCAAATCATAACGTGTTTAAGACTCGGTTTCCTTTCTTTCCATATCTCATACGGAGTTTGAGGAACAGATTTGGAAAGCACCTTATTCAGTAAATATGCTGAGGTTTCCAATGCATAACCCCATAGGAATACTGGAAGATTTGCATAGCTCATCATGGACCGAACTATGTCTAACAAAGTTCGATTTCTCCTTTCAGATACCAATCTGGAGGAGTCCACTGGGAGAGTATACCATTTACTTTGAGATAATCTAGAAACTATCCATTCAAGTATTCACCACCTCGATCTAATCGAAGAATTATAATACTATGTTTGGTTTG
This sequence comes from Apium graveolens, assembly GCF_009905375.1. Taxonomy (NCBI): domain Eukaryota; kingdom Viridiplantae; phylum Streptophyta; class Magnoliopsida; order Apiales; family Apiaceae; genus Apium; species Apium graveolens. The sequence goes on from NC_133648.1 coordinate 224,128,611, forward strand.
TTTCTCCACTTCATACTTATACTCTTTGAACTTTTCAAAGGCTTCAGACTTGTGTTTCATCAAACACATATCCGAATATAGATCTATCATCTATGAAAGTAATGAAGTATGAAAATCCACCCATGGCTTGCTTAGACATTGGTCCACATACATCTGTGTGTACCATTCCTAGCAAATTTGCAGTCATCTCTTCATGTCTACTAAATGGAGACTGCAGTGCCACTATAAAGTGAGATTTTCATCATCCCTTTTCTTTTATTAGTTTGTTCAATCTGAAGTAAATTATGTCACATATATACAGACCATTATTTAAAGCACCACGTCTACAAAGAATATTATCTCGAAGAATAGAATATTCATTATTCTCAATAATAAATGAAAATCCATCCAAGTCTAACTTGGGAATAATATTCCTCACAATCGAGGGAACAAAATAACAATTATTTAAAATAATAGTCTTGCCCGTAGGCATATGTAAATGGAATGATTCTACATCTTCAGCAGCAACTCTTGCTCCATTTCCCATCAGTAGAATCACCTCCTTTTCCTCAAGAGTCCTACTTTTCCTTGGTCCCTGCAACAAATTGCAGATTTGAGAACCACAGGAGGTATCTAATACCCAAGTAGAAGTTTGATTTAATGACATATTCACTTTTATCATGAACATACTTGAATCAGAAGCGGTAGTCTCACTACCCTTCTTCTTCTTCAATTCTGCAAGGTAAACCTTGCAGTTCCTCTTCCAGTGCCCCACCTTGTTACAGTGAAAGCAAACAACTTTGCTCTTAGGGTCTTCAGCTTTTGGTGGAACCGGCTTTTCTTCACCTACTTTCTTCTTCTTGGAAGAGTTCCTCTTCCTTTTCTAAGGATTGGAACCTTCACCAATTAGAAGAACAGAATTCTTCTTAGGGGGGAAATTCGATTCCGCAGTCTTCAACATGTTGTGGAGTTCAGGCAGGCTGACATCCAACTTATTCATGTGAAAGTTCACAACAAACTGCGAGAACGAACTCGGAAGCGATTGCAAGACCAAGTCTTGGCTCAGCTCCCCATCCATGGCAAAACCAAGTTGTCCAAGACGTTCAATCAAATTGATCATCTTAAGTACATGGTCATTCACAGATGATCCTTCAGACATCCTACAACCGAACAGCTCCTTCGATATCTCATATCGAGCTGTCCTCCCCGCCACATCATACAACTCTTGTAGATGCATGAGGATAGTGTGAGCATCCATATGCTCATGTTGCTTCTGTAGCTCAATGTTCATGGAAGCTAGCATGATGCATTGAGCAACATTTGCATCATCTATCCACTTACGATACACAACATGTTCATCATTATGTGCATCATTAGCAGGTTCAGTAGGCTTAGGTGAGTCAATCACGTATTCCAACTTCTCAATCCTGAGAACAATTCTCAAGTTTCGAAGCCAGTCAGCATAATTAGGACCAGTCAATTTGTGAGCATCTAGTATGCTCCTGAGTGATAGTGCAAAAGACATAACGTACAAAGTAAATCTGTAAATGATAAACACATAACAATACTTAGCAAATATTCGATTTCATTTCAAAATACTATATGAATCGGGTCTTTATTCATAAGTGGCTCCCACTAGTTTTCTTAATTTATTCAACCCCCTACGTGAAAAATTAAGCATTCATAATGCTAGTGAGAATAGGGATCCTACATTCCATTACACGACCCCGGCTGTAGCACGAACCTCCATGTAATGTTCAATAGGCAGACAACTCTTGTCAATTACATCTCATGTTATTCCCTAATCAAACTTTAGCCTCTTGAATAATTGAGTCTCGGCTGTAGCACGACAAACTCAATATTCTAAGTCAAGTCTAACCCAACATTCCGTACAGTTGAATCAGTCCCCAAAGGCCCACGGCTGTAGCACGTACCGACCTTTAGATTCTTATTCAATGTACACATCTCTATGTAATAGACAAGTATTTCTTATTTCGAAATCAAAGCCCTCGGCTGTAGCACGAACCGACAATGATTCAAAAATAAGAACTACTTTCTATCATGTTGGAAGGCTATGACCGACACAAGCCCGTTGTATCATTGGCCAATTACTACTTGATATTATTTAATTTTAGAGGGATTATATTACGTTACAATCATAATCATATTATAAAGAAATTCTTCCTTTTAAATTAAATATTTCAAATCAATAATCAATAATCAGATGATTCCCAGATCGGGTGGAACATTGTCAAGAGGCGTCACTTAATAACCCTTTCTTACAGATAGAAATCTGTTGTTGACAGAATCATCCTTTCTCTCATATCGAAAATTCATATTCAATTACGTGTTTCATAAACACAAGAATCTCGTGATTGTATTCATAATATTATTATTAAGGTTATAAAACAATTTCACTATACTAGGTTGTCTAACAAACGCCTTATGTTCACTTAAGTTCACCTAAATCTATCATCGCATGATAAACTAAGCATATATCACATATATCAACATGAATAAACATCAAGGTAAGCATGTTATATCATCTAGCACATTAGTCTAAGCATTATACATCTCTATGTATCACATGAAGCATTTAAAAGCAATTAAAAACAGTCAAAAACAGCTTTAAAACACTTCATGGAAATATAAACAGTTCAAAACTTTTAAATAAACTAAAATTGATCACTCCATTAGATCCGTCTCGGAAAAACAAATCCAACGGTATATTGCACGCCTAAAACGGAGTTACGAAACTCCCAGAAAATCAATTTTAAAATTAACAGACGGGCTGTAACGCATTACAGGAACGAGTTACAGGACCTGTAACGCATTCCCGTGATGCGTTACACCTCTTTTAAGCCAATAAAGGGTGTAACGCATTCTACAAATGCGCAATAGGCCTTCCCTCGCGCGTGCGCGACACGCGCCCGCCATCTGCCGCCTGACAGCTCTGTCTTCTTTCTTCTTTCACGCAGCAGACAGATTATGCAGAGCAGATACAGTACAGATATAAACATATATATATACTTTATATACATATATTTACTTATTTAATTACGAATTTTAATTGTAAGAACTTCAAAAATTCATAATAAAAAATCTATACATCATAAAATTATGAAAAAAATACCCAGACGATCTACAACACTTGTAGAACCCAGATCAACATTCAAAATTAATCTGAGAAACGATTTCTCATCAGACAAAATTAATCCATGATATAACTTGTAAAAATCATAATTAATTCATACAAGTACATAAAATTCTGAAATTTTTACCACAGATCTATATGCATACAACCTATGCTCTGATACCATTGTAGGAGTTTTAATCGTAGCGGGGCGTGGAAAAACACTTTTACGCATATAAAATCCAAATAAAAGCATATAAATCGTGAATAAAAATTCGAGGGATCGAATCTAACCTTTTAAAATAATTCGGAGACAACGATCAGAGATCCTTAGCAGTTGCTCCTCAAGTGTGAAGCACTCCACCGGTATCCACCAAGAAAACGATGTTAAGGAGGAGGAAGGAGGTGGAGAGAATTGGGTTTTCCAAACTTTTTGGGTTTTCGGGTTTCGAGGTTCGAATAAAAATAGGGTCTATAATAGTGTATTTATAGGAAAAATTTTCAGCTGAAATTTTTCCATAAATATTATTATTATTATCCCATTTATTATTCTCATTAATAATTAAAACACCTTGTAATCATTAATCCTTTTTCTAAACACTTTAGAAATAATTCTCTCTCTTGATTTAATTTCCAAAAATTAAATCCTTTAATTAATAATATTAAGAACTTTTCTTAATTAATTTATAATCAATTAAATCTCATTTAATCAATTATTAAATTTGCTAATTAATTATTTATTTCACAAATAAATAATTATTAGCCATTATTAATTAATTCCTCCACCATTAAATCATTCTCTTTTATGGTGTGACCCTGTAGGTTCAATATTAAGCCGGTAGTAGAAATAAATAATAATAAAACTATTTTATTATTATTTATATAAATTCTCTAATTTATTAAATATGATTAATTAATTAATCACATTTATTCTACATCGTGAGTGATGCTTCTCAACATATCGCGACTATCCGGATAATATGAATTCACTGCTTAGAATACCAAGAACCTGTCAGTGAATAGTTACCGTACAATAAACTCCTTTTACCCTACAATGTCCCGATTAAATACAAGGCATGGATCTCGTATCAAGCCTATCTAATTCAATCACTTGCTTACCATTTACTATGCGTAGTTCTATGCAAATTAGAAACTCCTTTCTAATTTCATTCACTCTGGCCAGAGATTCCCTGAACTAGCATAAGTGGATCAGCCTTGAACATTCGCTTCCTTCACTGGAAGGGGTAGATCCTTAATTGATCATACACTATCTTCGTGTATAAATTCCTATACCCAGAAGAGCCCTAATAATTGTCCCTGGAGACTAAGAACTAAACCAAAGCATAGTTCAGTGTACACAAGATGACTATGATGACCTCAAGTCTAAGGATACTTGTACAACTATCACTATGTGAACAACTGCTGACACGTGAGTGAACTCCATCAGTTGTTCAGCTGTGCGAGTCATGTTCAGTGAACTTATTCCATAATAAGCACCTATATACTAGCTATAGTGTAACCACACAAATGTCTATGAGAACAGACATCATTCATAATGAAGCAAGCATAGTATGTACCGATCTTTGTGGATTATTAATTACTAGTTAGTAATCCTATGACCAGGAACTATTTAAGTTTAGAGTTATCATCTTTTTAGGTCTCACTATTATGATCTCATCATAATCCATAAAAAGCTTTACTCTAAAATATGGTATATCTTATTTAAACACTTAAATAGATAAAGCCCGTAATAAAAACAAACCAAGTCTTTATTAATATCAATGAAATCAAAACAGATTACATAAAAGTTATTCCTAAATCCTAATACATGATTGGACTTAGGACATATTCCTTTCACAATGCCTATCACATTTGCACTCTTTTGATTATTGTTCTTAATCACTTATACACACTTCCTATTCCTTTGTTCATATTTCATTTCGATTCTTGATTTCTCCATTTCTTTGGATACTTGGTTCATATTCCATTGATGATACATTGAGATTGATATATTATGGTGATTAGAATATGTCAAAGCATACCGATTGTTCCGGTTGCTAAGCGATGGACTGGATAATGATATTTTGGGATTGAGTGTGTCTTAATCCTGAGGACCGGGATGACTGGTGCCTTGACGTGGGCCATAGTGCCTGGCTACCCGACTGGATCTATATATTGAGATATGGATCTGCATTATATTCTGACTGATCAGCAGAATATAGATGCGAACTTGTGTCCAGTTTAGCTCATTTGTACTAGCCAGTAATGGCCTTCTTTCTGTTCTCGTGGGGTTATATCTTTCCAGATATACCTGGGATGACGGATTTATTTAAAATGCTTTAACACTGTTTATATTTTGTGGACTTGTTGAGCAATTATTGGCTCACCCCTTTTGTTGTTATTCACCTTATTGTTTTTAGTTAAGAAGGAATATGAAACCCATCAGGATTCGAGTGGTAAAGAAGCGGGTCAAGCCTCGGGATCCTCTCATACCCAAGGTGTTGATCCCAATCCAGGAAGAAAGCTTTGAGTTGCCCGAGCAGGTGGAGTGTTGATAGAAAGTGTGTGTGTTTGAATAAAAGTTGAACTTAGTTTAAAATAAATTAGACAATAGTTTGTAATAAAGTGAGTTTGTGAGATTTTGAATGTTGGTTTGTAATAAAAGTAGATTTTGAATGTTGGTTTGTAATAAAAGTAGTTAGTGGTTCTTGTTTTCATACTTCAACCTAAAAAGATTCTGGTTAGTGTTAAAGGGGTTTAATTTCATTTCTTTATTAATTATTAATCAGATTGTACAGGTTTGGTGATTAGCTAGTAACCCCCAGACTTATACCCCGGGTCTGGAGGGCGTTACATTTGTAATATTTTGGATATATGTTATAGATTTTAAACATAACATGTATTTCAAATTTTAAAATTAAATATTACATATGCCTATTATAGTGTAATGTATGTTTTAATTTAGTGTTAGATTACAAATGCTACTATTACTTAATTAAAAAGAGTGGCGTAACAATTGATAGAACAGATTATTACAATAAGTTATATGGGACCCACAGGTGGTCCCATTTATGCAATCTTGATCAAGCTATTGTATCACTCATTTTGCGTTACATTTGGGCCTGTTAGTGTTACAATAGGTGCCTATTGTAACGTTTTCCTCTCTGTTACAATAGATCAGTGCAGTATTACATTAAGGTGTCTATTGTAATGCCCGTATACGTAACACCCCCTGGTGTTACAAAAGACCTATTGTAACGCTTTTAGGGCCTATTGTAACAATATTTAGGCATTACAGTAGCCCACTTATGGTTTAGTGAATGTTTGTAACACCCCCAGATCCGGGGTCGGGGATCCAGGTCGTCACGGTCTTTCTTTCTACAATATCACTTGACCTAATTAATAATAATTAACCTCATGCTGTGACCCCACACTAACACACCACAACCCGTTATAGTCTCAGAGATGAAATTGAAATAAGTACAAGTCCTTGAATCCACAATTTTAAAAGTTATTACAACCCAAAATGATTACTTGATAAGTTTACAGTTAATTGCCATTATCTGCCATAAGTTATAATTATACAATATTTGGTTCCCAAAAGTAGAATGCCTGATCTACCAATAGATCTACCTCTGCAGCTATAGCAGCTACAACATCAACGGGAAGACGCGGGACGCTTCCTACGCGCTTGCGCTGGGTCTGCTTGAGTCTGGTCATCTTTCCTAACTGTTATTGTGTGATGAAGAAATGAAGCAAGAGTGAGCATTACAGCTCGCAAGATAATATATAGTGTAAAAAAATAATGCAAGTATCTAAATGGATAACTTACTAGAATCCTTTATCAAGTGTAACGTAATTACTTACTGGATATAAGCTTAAAGGAAGATGAATTTACCAATTACTTCACTATACTTATACCGTTTTTAGAAATCTACTTGAACTACCACTGCTCAAAGTATAATAAGTTTCAAAAGTCTGTCCCATAGATGAGACCACAAGTTAAGACTTGAATAGATCCAATCTTTGAAATATTTTTAAAGAAAATGAAGTTACGAGATACTTCATTCAATGGAAACACCATTATAACTGTTTGACCCTGTCAAAGCTTCGGCAACCACCCATTCGTAGCCTTTCGATCGAAATGCTCCGGGTAGTGTTGCAGAATTATCCAACTGGATGATGAACTCATTACGGGAGTTTGCCGCGCCAGGAAGACCACTTATGATGATCAGTCATAGTAGTGCAACCCCACCATTTTCTACATGTAGAGGAGAACCTGTCGGATTTACTTGTCAACCGAACACTGGACTCCAAAGGAATGGACCGTCTTAGCGGAACTTCCAGGCCATTTGGGCCAATATAATAAGGCTGGGCCGGCGCCACTCGACCACTTACGCCACTCCTAGTTTAGATGAAATCCATGACTCTGAAACGTAAAGCTCGTCCCCCCTTTCCCCAAGTAGAAACTTGTTGATACGGCTCCACCAAGAAGTCGTATCTAGTTGGAAAGGAAAACTCACCGATATTTCCCAGGCGATGCCTGTTAATGGATTAACTTGTTCCAAGAATTTTACTTCCCGAGTGTTGGGTAAGTAATCAAAAACTCTTTTATCAAAATAGCAACCTTGTTGCGAATATAAAACACACCACAGAGCCGGATCCCTCAGGTTTTGAGCGAGTATTTAAATCCCCTTCGAAAGGAGGATCTTAAATATAAAAATGAGTTTTGGGATCCGCCCTAACTTTTAAAATCATTTTGAAGACTCGAAAACATTTTTAAGAATGTTTGGAGTAATGCTAATTTAATAAAATAAATCAGTCCCGATATATTAGAAAATATCTGAATATTATTACATAAATAATATTCCCGTAAGGATAATCCTTATAAAAATAATTGAAGTAGAAGTTTTAAAACTTATACTTGAAATGAATAATAAATAACCAAAGATATACTTATACAAAAGTACTATCTTTATTTGAATAATCAAAAGTGAGTTTGATTATCGACACATTATTCCTTAATAAAATAAAGAATAATAATTAGTAATTAATCGGAGTCATAAGTCCTCGAATGAATATTCAAAATAATATTCATTAATAAAATAAACGGAGTCATACGCCCTCGAATGAATATTCCAAATAATATCATTAAATAAAATAAACGAAGTCATAAGTCCTCGAATTAATATTCAAAATAATATTCATTAAATAAAATAAACGGAGTTATAAGTCCTCGAATGAATATTCAAAGTAATATTCATTAATAAAAATAAAGTTATCGAATAAACCTTATTCGAATAATAGTCTTGAAAACTATTCATATATAAATATAAATAAATATATATATATATATATATTATACTCGGGAACATCGACTCGGGAACATCGACTCCCGGTTTTAGAAAAATGTTCACCTTTGGGTCCCCTATACTAAGGGTATACGCAAATACCGCTTATCTCTAGCATATGTATTATCAACTGAATCAACAGATATATGTATCAAGATTACGAAACAGGCATGCATATATACCAGATCACATGCTACAATATATCGCAAGAATTTGCTAATTAACCATCATGCATCTATCACAAGATAATACATATACATATATTTACATCACATCAACAGTATAACGGGTAGAAAACTTGCCTGAGCGACTGGGGGTTATAAATGGTTTGGGACGAGTCTGGTAACCTATAAACAACATATAAGTTGGAATTAAACCAAAGTCACTTATAAATCTATACTTTAACCAATTTAGACTCTAACGCTCGCTTTGTGCTTAATGATTCTCTTAAGTCGCTCGAGTACCCTCGGCTCCACCATTTTTAATAAATTAACCATTAAGAGTTTTAAGGCGATTCTTTTGCGAGTGCCTTACCAACTGCCTAATACACTTTACATAAATGTTTCATATTCCAATTAGTCCTTTTTAGGTCTTTAACCTATGTTTCAAAGTAAGGCGAGGGGTAATGGTTCGTTCGCGAAACGCTGTTACTTAAAACGGTCGTTTCTCCTAAACCGTACATCAGATTTAAACGAACCACATATCAAAACGAAGCTCGTAACATGAACTATCTAATCATGGCAATGGTCAAAACCTAGCAGTGATTTCACGGGTCCTAATGTTAAGAACAAAAACAGTCTAAAGTAAATCGGGCATTACGACGACTATGTTTAAGCGATTACCCAAATTTATACCACTCCAAATCAACCCACAATCAACATCCCAACCAAAATCCATCCATACTTCACCATAACAGCCCCAACAACTCAATATTATCAATTTATACTATTCTCAAACATGAATTTAAACTATACTTAAGTTCATTAATCAATAATCCAAAAATTACAACTCCAAAAACATCACAAAACCAACTAACCTCTACATACACAACAATCAAGCCTCTCATGAACTATAACAACAAAACTAAACCTAATAATCAAAGTAAATTTAGGGTTTGGAGGGGTTATACCTTCCTTGGAGAGTGGAGAATCAAGTAATTAGCTTGGAATCCCCCTTAAAAGTCCTTATCCAAACTTAATCTAAACAAAAACTCAAGAACAAAAAATTTAGTTCTTGAAAAACACTATTCACCCTCTTCTTTCATGATTTTTAGGAAGAGATTGTGAATGAATTAGAAGCTCAAACTTATAGGATAGCTATATCTATGCATAAGGAGTCTTAGATAATTACCTTGCTAATTAACAAAGCTTGGATCTAGGATTTTGACTTTTTCTTTCTTTGAAGAAGAAGAAAGCCGAGAGCTTTTGATGAAGAAAGGGAAATAACTTTGTGTTTTTGGTGAAATGAATTGTTGGTTGGCTTGGTTGATTTGTTTTGTTTTGATTTATTACCTTTTACCATGGTAATTTTTGTGTGGTTCTTAATCAACCAACAACACACCTTTCTTTGTCATGCTTATGTCACCTTGTTATGTCACCCTCCCCCACTTGTCCTCCTCTTATTGGTTTGATGACATCATCATCCCTAACCTCCTTGATTAACTCTTAATTGCTTGCCTAATGACCGCTGATTTGTTATACGGTTCGTTTAACTTTCGTTCTCGTTTATCGTTTGAGGGATCATACCCGGGATCTTATTACTTGGGTTCCCTTAACCTTTCTCAATACATTATATTCCTTTTATGATCCTCTCTTAAAATCCTTGAATTTAAATCCTTTTTATCCTGTTACCTTATACTCAATTCTTTCGGTATCTGGTGAATTTTCGGGAAAAATCAAAGTGTTCGGATTTGGATTCTGACGATCTTTACATACACTTATTTATCATATAGAGTACTAATACGATCTCAGAATAACAATAAAAGAACCCCTACATAGTGTGGCATGAAAAATTTTCTTATTCGGCAATATCAGCAAAAACACTATTCATAAGGGTTACAAAAAAAGTTCAAAATTTTGGGGTTATTACAATGTTTCACATTCATACAAGTATGGTTGTTGCTAATGAAGAGGCTAGCAGACTGTCAAAGATAAATGAGAAGCTTGAAAATGAGAAACAAGAAGCTGAATTGTTATTGGTAGAGCTTGAAGCTGTGAGACAAGATAATGCATATCTAAAGAACAAGCTCAAGTGTGCAAATGAGATTGAAGCAGTGTTAAAGGAGAAGCTGGAAAAGAATGAAGTGAAGTTGAAGTCCTTCAAGAATGCATCTGAGTTAGTTGGGAAATATCATGAGAAAAAAAACCATTTGCAAATATTGCTATTGGTCATGATTATGATGCCTTGAACAACAAGAAGAAAAATATAGGTGACAAAGAAAAGGTAACAGAAAGTGAAAATGTTCCAGCAATGCTGTAAAAGGTTGTTTCACCTATGTTCAACGCATGTGAAGTTAACTTCAGTGAAGAAGAGTTAATTATCAAGCAAGAAATTTCTGATGAAGACAATGAGAAGAAAAATGCACAAGAAACTCAATCTTCCAAAGCTGAAGAGAATCTCATGGACAACCAAGGTTCCGAGACACCATTCAAAGAAACTAAAACTGAAGATGCAAGAAAGAAGAAGAAAAATAGAAATAGGAAAATGGGAATAAACAAAAGCAACAATTTTGATTATGTTGCAGATGCTCCAAGAAAGAAATGTGGCTCTATGAATCACCTAACTCACCTTTGTAAACAGGCTGTTAGCAAGCCAGTTGAAGGAGCCTGCAAATATAATGAAGCGGATGTAAATGATCCCTACTCATTCTGTGACAAGTTTGATTGCAACCCTTGTAACTTGAAAGTAATGAAAAGTTGCCACAAGCTGAGAGTATACCTCAAAGAAACAAAGATTGGGTCTAGAATAGATAGGGAAAATGCACAACAGTCAATGAATTCTATTTTATCTGAAACAACTCATTATACTTATGCTAAATCAGTTAACAAAAAGAAAGTGTCCAACACTGCTTGGGTTGCTAAACACACTTAAAACTCATTGTGTGCGGGAAAAAATGAAGAAGGTCATATGGATTATAGACAATGGATGTTCCAGATATATGACAGGTGATAAGGCCCTGCTATCACAATTTGAGGAGAAGGCTCGCCCTTTGGTGACCTTTGGAGACAACAACAAAGGACTCACAATGGGATATGGCAATCTTCTAGAAATGTTGTCATTGATGATGTAGAACTGGTAGTTGGTCTTGAAGTGAATCTTCTCAGTGTTAGCCAATTTGCAGACAAAGGTTTTGAAGTTTTATTTAAAAAAGAAGAATGCACTTTTATCAACAAGAAAACTGGTGAAGTTGCTCTGAAAGGACCAAGAAAAGGAAGCTTGTTTGTTGCAGACTTGGACTCAACAAATAACGATGGTACTTTTTGCTTCTACACCAAGGCATCAGAAGAACAAAGCAAGCTATGGCATAAAAAGTTGTCTCACTTGAATTTCAAGGCAATTAACATCTTGGTCAAAAAGGAGTTAGTAAGAGAAATATCTAATCTGGAGTTTGCTCAAGTTGAAGTCTGTGAAGCTTGTCAGAAAGGAAAAATGAAAAGATCAAGTCACAAGTCAAAAATTGTGAACTCTATAAGTGCACAATTGCAGCTTATTTACATGGACTTGTTTGGGCCTGTAAATGTCTTATCAATTTCAAGGAATAAAAATCTGCACTTGTGATGGTGGATGATTTCTCAAAATACACTTGGGTAGAATTCATGCACTCTAAAGATGAGACTCTACACATCATAATTGGGCACATCAAGAAGATAGTAAAATAGATTGAAGATCATAATTATGTAAAGAGATTGAGAAGTGATAATGGAACAGAATTAAGGAATGCAACATTGGGTGAATTCTATAAAAAGCAAAGGCATTGTTCAAGACAACTCTGAATATGTGGGAAATTTGACTCAAAAATTTTTGAAGCAATTTTCTGGGATAATCATTGGAGAGAACTGCCTACAAGGTCTATGTGATTGATCAAAAGAAGATTATGGAAAGCACATATGTGACTTTTGACGATGACAAGTGTCCAGGCTTGGAATGCCTTGATGAAAATGAAGCTGAAGCCCTTGCATTTGAAAACCTCAACATTAACAGTGATTCTGATGAAGAAGATGAAGCTACTGCACAACAGATGATGAATGAAGAGACTACTAAACAGGAAAATCATGGGAATGGAAGTTCATCTCAAACTCCTGAATTTGATAGAACAAACTCAGGGGGAGAAAGAGAAGAAGGATCTACAAATCATACCAATGATGAAGAAAATGATGAAGGCACAAGTCAACCAACTCACACAAGGAAGTGGGATATAAGTCACACTAGAGAAACAATTATTGGTGATCCTACTTCTGGTATGAGAACTAGAAGTGCAACCGCTAATGAGTGCCCCCATGCATGCTTTCTATCTCAAGTAGAGCCTAAAAAAACTGAAGAAGCTATAATGGATCCTGATTGTATATCTGCAATACAAGAGGAGCTTAACCAGTTTGAAAAAACAAAGTTTGGGAGCTAGTTCCCGCACCAAAGAATAGAAGTATAATTGGAAAAAAATGGGTGTTCAGAAGATGGATGAAAATAGTGTAGTTATCAGTAACCAGGCAAGGTTGGTTGGTAAAGGCTACTCACAAGAAGAAGGAATTGATTATGATGAAACCTTTGCTCCAGTTGCAAGACTTTAAGCAATAAGGATTTTTCTAGCATTTGTTGCACATTCAAATTTTAAAGTATATCAAATGGATGTCAAGAGTGCCTTCCTAAATGGTGAGCTAGATTAAGAAGTTTATGTACAAGAACCATCTGGCTTTGAAGATCTAGAATTTCCAGATTTTGTGTAAAAGTTACTCAAGGATCTATATGGACTAAAGCAGGCACCTAGAGCTTGGTATGATACATTGTCAGAATTCCTACTTAAACATTATTTTACTAGAGGGACTATAGACAAAACTCTCTTTTACAAAAAGCATGATGATGATATGATCCTAGTTCAGATTTATGTGGATGATATTATCTTTGGCTCTACAAATGAAAAGCTTTGTCAAAGATTCTCTAAGCTTATGCAGAGTGAATATGAAATGAGTATGATGGGAGAATTAAGTTATTTCCTTGGACTTCAAGTAAGTCAAAGAAGTTATGGAATCTTCATCAGCCAAACTAAATATGTCAAAGATCTATTGAAATTTTTTGGCATGATTGATTTTTTACCTGCATCTACACCTATGTCTACAGTAACAAAATTGGATGAAGATAAAAAGGGCAAAAGTGTAGATATTTCAAGCTATAGAGGGATGATTGGATCATTGCTTTATTTAACTGCAAGTAGACCAGACATCATATTTGCTACATGTCTGTGTGCAAGATTTCAAGACAATCCAAAAGAATCACATTTGATGGATGTAAAGACGATTTTCAGATATTTGAAGGGGACTCTAAACTTGGGATTGTGGTATCCTAAGGGAACTGGTTTTAAAGTCGTTGGTTACACATATACAGATTTTGCTGGATGCAGGGTTGACAGGAAGAGTACTAGTGGAAGCTATCAATTTCTTGGACAAAGACTTGTATCCTGGTATAGCAAAAAACAACAATATGTACCAACTTTTACATTTGAGGTTGAATATATAGCTGCAGGAAGTTGTTGTGCTCAAGTGCTTTGGATTAGAAATCAGCTAATGGATTATGGCCTAATGTTACACAAAATTCCTATCATGTGTGACAATACTAGTGCTATATCTATAGTAGCTAATCTAGTTAATCATTCTAGACCAAAGCATATTGATGAAAGGTACCATTTTATTAGAGAACATGCTACAAATGGTACCACTGAGCTCATTTTTTTCCAACAGAAAAACAATTAGCTGGCATTTTTACTAAACCTTTGGATGAAGCAACTTTCACTAGACTTGTAGGTGAAATTGGAATGCTTAATTCTTCATCCTAAGACAAGAACTCAGCTAATGTATTGTAGCAGATTAATTTCTAGTAAATAAAAATAAATTTGATTTAATTAGAAATTAACTGAAATATGAATTATAAATATTTCAGAAATTTCTGCATATTTATTTTTCAAAAACAAAAATTTTAATTGGAATTTTTCAAATTCTAAGTAAACTGCTAAGTTGTTAATTTACATCTTTAATATGTAAAATTAATACAAGGCGGACTTAAACTGATCAAAAATATATAGAGAACTGAGTTTTCGATAAGTCTAACTGACTTATTGACAAGTCATTTTAAGACTTCTCGAGTGAGTTCTCGATAAGTCAATTTACTGACTTCTTGAGTGACTTCTCGATAATCATTCTTATGACTTATCGATAAGTTATTATAGAGTTCTCTATTAGTATAAACTTACAGAGTTCTCTACAAGTATCTTTTTAGATTTATAAATAACTCAGAACTGAAATAATTTAATTTCATAAATTATTTTAGTCAAATACTTTTGGCAAAATTATTTTGATTTTATTTTGAATTTATTCAAATAAAAATTGGAATCAAATTCAGTCCATTCTTTGGAAAACTGGGTATTTGTTTGACATCTCGATAAGTTAATTTTTAGTTCTCTAAAAGAGTAATTTAAAATGACTTCTCGATATGTAATTCCTTTTCAAATTGACTTCTCGATAAGTATATCTCAAATGTCTATTTTTGACTTCTCGATAAGCCTTTTGCTTTTACTATAAATACCCAGACATCTCGATACATATACATACTTACACATTCGAGATCTCAAGTGACCTAGCTTTTCAATTTAAAACCGGTTTCTCTCGCGTTTTCACTTCTTTCTCACTAATTTCTTTTACCCACTAAACTTCATACTCATATCAATTGCAACCAACAATATTGTACCCTTCATTCCAAAGGAGATTTATTACGACCGGTATTTCTAAACCCTACCTATATATAATTGTGTGTATATAATTAAAATTTAAATTGTGTGGAATTATAAATGTGCATGATCAATATGACTGAGTGCCTATAAACTAAGTGTTTAATGTATTAGTTTATATAAAAAATTTTGAAAAGAAAATCTTATCATTCAGTATTTTTAAATGATAATCAAAAGTACTTCATTTTATATGAAAAATCAATTTTAAAAATCTTCTAATAATAAATTCTCAAATTGTATATCATTAAATTTCTAAAATCTTAAGTTATTTTATGATATTTATTTTGTGATTTATGGAGGTGCATTTATATTTATAAAAATTATTTTATATAAATTAGTTGATTTTTAAATTACAAATTACTTAGTTACCCATGCATGAAAATACTCTCCAATTTAATTTAAAAGGGCATAAGAGACAATTCATACCCCATTAACCTTCTTCTATCCACCAAAAGGCTAAACTACCCTTGCATGCACTTTTGCTTGGTTATTGGAGAAGTGCACTTTAGTACATTTCAAATTCCACTATTGAATTAGTGCATGGTGAACCATAAAGAGAGGAGTTAACCCAAAACCACACTCCACTCAAGCTCATCATTTTCACTCTCAAATTTTCTTTCCTCCCCCTCTCTTTTTCTTCATTCGGCCGAGCCCTTCCCCCATTCCCTTCAATTTTTCTTCATCAAATCCTTGCCATTCTAGTGTAATTATATTACCCATTCATATAATATACACCTTACAAGAAGTTACATTCTTAGGAGATGAATTTTAATGCTTGCATGTCTTGATTTTATGTGATCTCCAAAGAGAAACTCTTAATTCATGTGAATTAAAGAGTTCTCTATGAGATATATTTTTTATGTGCATAAACTAAGTGTTTCCATGAATAAAACTCTTTTAAAACCTTTGAATGCTACTGATCTTTAGTTGTAAAGTCATATTCTACTTTGCATGTTAGAGATAGGGCATTATTTTCAAGTATAATCATGTTATATATGCTCTTCTTTTCGAAAATGTACATGCATGCTTAGTTTGTGTTAAATTCGACCTTATATGTGCTTAAAACGAATTGTTTCCTTGATATTATGGTTGATCTTAGTTTCTAAAAGGTAGTGTGCATGATATTTTGAAGTATTTAAGAATTTTAAGTTGAATTTATGAGCTAATAACCCTCTTGTTTAGTCGAACTTGATTTAGTGATCATCTTGAGTTGAATGTTAAGTTTTATTTTGCATGTTGTTACTATAGGGCATGGATGATCTCCATTATTGGTTGAGACCTTAGTTTAGAGTCTTATAGTAGTAAATTTTCCTTGGTTGAGGTTTAATTCGTGGTTTTAAAGTGGGAGTTAAGGTGGAAAGGCGAGGATAGAATCCTGAAATTTTTTCCATATTTGCATGTGAGTTTTGTGTTGATTTTGAATGGACATTTCTTAGGAATTGTTAGGACCGAGCCACGGGGAGTTAAGACTTGGGGTATAATTGAGTCTAGAAGTCACAAATTAGAGAAACCCAACCATTTAGTGAGGTGCACACACCAAAATTTAAAATCTGTCCAGCAGGGGACAATTTTGTTGCAACTTAGAAATGAGGAGTTTTGACCATGTCATGGATAGGCCCTTACTAGGCCTTGGTTAGCCCTAGTAATAGGGAGTGTCAGAGGAGTTTTTCCAGCCATAGTTCATAGGAATTGAGTTAGAATCATGTGTCATAAGTTAGTGCAAAATATGACACTTTTCTGTCCAGAAAACAGGGGAACATTGGACTTTAAGCTTAGGCCCAGGTAGGCCCAAGCTAGGCCCTTCAGCCACACCAAGTTTGAGAGTTGCCTTATGGTCAGAAGAGTCTATTTTAGAAGTTTGAGAGGTAAACTTGAAGTGTAAGGGTGTCAATTGTACTCATAAACCCATTTGTGTCACCCTGAAATCACTATAAAGAGCAAAATCACTTAACCTTTAGTTTTAGGGCACTTATGAGTGAGGCCTAGGTTGACCACCATAGTTGTAAGATAGTATGAGATCAGTAGAGTGTAAGGCCTAAGTCAGGGTCCATAAGAACTTGGTGGTTTAGAAAAGGCACTTCGAGTTATGAGGACGATATTAAGAGTTTTTCGTAGTTTAGCATAACTAAGTGACTTGAGTAAGTGGAGTGAGATCATCCAAGCCTATTGATGCAATATAGTGTGTATGGATATATTATTATGTACTTAAATGTGCTATGTGAACATGAGTGGCTATGTGGACTATTATGCTTATAAGGTAATTATAAGCGTTTATGTGTATATAGGCCTAAGTGCCAATGTGCGTAATTTTGGTTTATAATTAGGTTGAGTTAGTGAGTATATATTATAATGAGGATATTATTATTTTGTGTAGGCTCTCGAGACGAGGGTAAACTTGCCATTAAAGTCGAGTGAAGCTCCAGTTGCTCCCACCTGCCTATCAAGTCAACCCTTTCTCAAGGCAAGTGTTTCAACCTACCTTTTTGTTTATACTGCAAGATAGTGTTAACCCAGTTCTTATATATGATGTGAGTATTCTAATTCACCTTGATATATATGATCCAAGTGGTTTCAAATCTATATTTTGTATTATATGCAAATATCATGAACCCTCAAGTATCTATTGCAAGTAGTTTAACTTTGCTTGGAGATTTCTATGCAAGTAATTTAAAAGTCGTACCATGCTAATATACCAAGTAATTGTGATATGGAACCCTGTGCAAGTTATACTCAATAACCTTATCTTGATACCTAAAAGTCAGGTATCCCTTAAAAGTCGTTCATGATTGCTTGATAACCCTATTCTTACTCCTAAAACATGATACCATATTATACTTTGAACTGATGCTCACCTTCTTTATATTTTAATACCTATGTCTTATCTGAAACCATTACCTTGAACCTAGTTTGACTTAGTTCCTTCATACTATCCGATAACCCTGCTAAATCTCATTGTCAAATTCCTTGTGAATAGAAACCTTCCAATTCCCTTGATAAAGTATAGTCTAGTTGAGCATGGCCTTGAAATTTAGTGGACCTATTCCCTGTGCTTCAAAGTTGATCTAGAACCCTTGATAAAGATGCTCACTGTTTAAGAAATTAACCGTCACTTGGCATCAGTTTTTAAAATAAAAAGTTAAAATTTGGATTTCCAGTCCCAAAGGGGACACATATTTTCTTTAGATAGTGGATCTGGACTGAGACGCAAGTCCTTTCCGCTCTTAATTTGTAGGCTCAAAAGTTGCCTAGGGATCCCATTAATGTTCTAGAACCCAGGGAGGTTCGGGATTACTTCGCGGTTGATCACCGGCTGTAATCCGTAGCGTCATAAAATGGTTTTTGATAAGGAAATGGTTTTGAATGGTTTTATTACAATAAAAGATGCCATCATCCCGAAAGTTTATCTCTTGATACTATATTATTGAATCTTTCAATTCCATTGTTAATGTTTTATTCTTGTTTATGTATATTATAGCGCTTGTTGAGCATTTGTGTAATATCCGGAATATTGCGTGTAATTATTTTTATCAATAAATAATTTTTATGTGATTATTATGTGATTTTTGGTGAATTCTTTGATGATTGGTGTGGATATGTGGATGCTTATATATGGTAAAGTATAAGTATGTCAATTTTATTACGACCAGAATAAAATATAGATAATTACAGTATTTTTCTGGTAATTTTTGGACTGTTATATGATTTCATATTGATTTATGATTTATTAATTATTTTCTGAATAATTACAAAATTATTTAATAAAGCCGGGAATCGTACAACTTCAACCGTTTTTGCGTTTTTACAACCCAAAACTCTTCCGAAAACTTCTTCCTAACCTAATCTGGTAATTCCGGACATTTTCGATCCGGATCACGGTTTGACCCGTGCGCGGCCCGACGCAAGATTTTCGATACGATAATCATTTCGGTGGATCATCAAAACCCGTATTCTCGAAAGACGAGATATTATTACATTATTTTCGTATAAAGTGTTTTATAAAAAGCCCGGTTTAGATAATTATCCAATACTGGAATTAAATCGGATCGTTTTTGCAATTACTTAGCGGCTAAGTAACTAATTTATCGATCCAATACTCGTTTTTGCAGTTACTTAGTGGCTAAGTAACTAATTTAACGATCCAACACGAACCAATATTCCAAAAATATATATAGCCAATTTATCATTTCATTTTATTCGTATAATCACAATCAGTCAGTAAAACCCCGTAAAATACAGAGAAAATGTCGAATTCACGTCGCGTTCTTCATAATCAAACGTACGAATGAAGGCGTTATCGAACTCCGATTCGGGCGTGCAATATATGAAAACGAAGCTCTCGAAAAGTTATTTTTATAATCAATAATCCATTTCAGTGCCAAAATCAAGGTGATTTTCTTATTTAATTATTTAAATTCGAATTATTTAGTAATTAAAATATGAATTTTTGTTTTTGATGTGATTTGATGGCATAAACATGTAGATCTTTTCTTCCTGGTCATTTTGGTATATTATATGACTAATTTGGAGTTCAATAACATGTTCAAATTGTTGTTTGATTCTCAGAATTAAAATTAGGGTTTATGTTCTCTGAATATTTTCAATTAAAAATTAGAGCTTTCTTACCTAGGGGTTATTGATGCAATTGATTGGTATCATTGGATAGATAGTGTTGAGAAGAGTCTATTGAGATCAGTTTGAGGACCGAAGGATACCGGAAAGAGCTCGCCGGAAAACTCGAACTCGTCGATTTCCGGCGGCTTTTCTCCGCAATCCATGTCCGTATAGAGCAAACCACATGTACGATAGTAATCAGGACAGTTAATTGTCGAGTTCTGCAGTTTTTTAATGAATTTCGGGCAAGGTATCGGTTGCCAGCGTTTTTTTCCGGCGAAGCAGGGTGGCGGCTGCAAAATTGCAGTATGGCCCCCTCACTTTTAAAGATGGTGATGATTAGTCACCCTATTTTCATTTCTGTTAAATCAACCCCTACAGTTTCAAATCTTTCAAATCCTGCACTCTAGTTTCCAATATTTACGAAAACAGGATTGCAGTTTTAAAAATGTTTAAAATTTATATTTCTGTCTATTTTATTTCCAGAAATTGATTTTTATTATTTTTAAATTTCAAAAATTTATTATTTAATTTGTGAAAATAATTTTTTTATTGATAAAAATTAATCTTAATTAATTAATTAATTAATTTTAGTTAATAATTAATTTTTAATTAGTCAATTAATTTAAATGTTAATTGATTAATTAATTTAATTAGTTATTAATTAATTTTAATTGATTATTTAATTAGATTTAATTATTTATTTTGATTTAAAAATTTCGAATAATAGTTTCGAGCTTTAAAATATTATTTCAAATTATTTTTAAAAGCTCGATAATTATTATAAAATTATTTTAAAGTCAAATTCGGGTATTCGAACCCTGTTATTTAATTATAAAATAACTCGGAGACCCGTTTTAATTCTGAAAAATGTTCAAAAATTCGTATTAAATACTTGGAAAATCATTTTAACCACGAATCTTCTTTGAATAATTATTTTAATTGAATATCTTACATGTTACGTGTTATATGTGATCTGATTGATGCGTAATATGATTGTACGTGTATTGTTTGACTGTTTTAGTCATAACTTTAAAGTCGTAAATCGGATTTGGGTGAAACGAAGGGTAGATAAAAGCTTATGACGTCTATGTGACGATTAGAATGATATGAGATTGAGTATTGATAGATACTTGTGATGCCTAGTAGTGTAAGCGAGGCATAGAAAAGAAGGCCAAAGATCAGTGAATAGAACTGAAGTGTAGACAAAGAAAGCAAGTGATTGATGAATAGAGGCAAGGCATAGAAAAAGAAGGAAAGTGATGAAAAAGTAAAACTGTTAAATGGGTACAAGAAAATTTGGAAATCGGTGATAAGGCAAGTACTTCTAAACCTTTCTTCAAGATATATTGCAAATATTTTCAAACTTTCTCATAAAATTTTGTTAGTATTCAAAATAAATTATGTCTTATAGTGCAACCGCTTTAAACTATTCAACCTTGAAGCTTGATTCTTATTGATCTAGAGCCCTAAGCCTTATTCTTCATAAACCATTGATTGTTGAATTCTCAGATATGAGCCAGGCACATACGATACTACTCCACAAATACATATCTACCACATACTGATTTCTAATACTGAATTGCTTGACATACCAACCCTTATTCCTTGTTTAACAGAAGACCAATCCTTGGAACACTGGAACCCTTGGTCTTCTACTTTCTGATTATCTCCTTGATTGAAAGCCAATCTCTTTTGAATTTCTTGTTACACCTTCATGATATTGTAAATCACCCTATGCTTCCAGATAAATGTTGTTTATGATTGAGCTTATTGAATTACATTGTTTATCATATTGCTATGCTGGAATTGGATTGTTTTTAAATGTGGACCAGATTCCTGGTCGGGCTGGATTCGTGGTCATAATAGGCCAATGTGTGCCTTAGATCCAGTATATATAGAGCAAAGCTGGGAGCC
Organism: Apium graveolens; assembly: GCF_009905375.1. Taxonomy (NCBI): domain Eukaryota; kingdom Viridiplantae; phylum Streptophyta; class Magnoliopsida; order Apiales; family Apiaceae; genus Apium; species Apium graveolens. The sequence continues at coordinate 224,150,593 of NC_133648.1, forward strand.
TTGCTCGGGGTTAGTGCGTGACTGATCAGCAGCCTAACCTTGGTTTTAGAAATGATAAGTGAATCCAATTCTAATAATTGCTTATTCAGAAACTTGAAACTTCTGAATCATTTCAATTGGTTATTGTTTAACCTCAGTTATTATTATTATGACTTGCTGAGCTAGTAAGCTCACTCTTGCAAACCTTTTTATATTTTCAACAGTGGAAAAGGAAATTATCGTTAACGAGAATTCCCAGTCCAGTGTGTGAGCTAGGATTCCAGGTTAAGTTGGATCGAGCTAGACAGAGCTTTATATTGTAGATGAATTATGCAAGATTGTAAGAACGATATCATCAATTGTAAGTTGAACTATTTGGGATTTGGTATGATATAATAAAAGATAAGGTTATGGCTTGTTTTCATACTTGAACCTGTTGCGATCCATGGTTGTGAAAAGAAGGGTCAACACATATAATATTTTATATACAGGTTTATATATTGTGTGTGTGTTGAGTCCCAAACTTCTGACCCGGGTTTGGAGGGCATTTTAGTTTTGGCATCAGAGCCACAGGTTATAAGTCACTGAAACAAGCCTAGATTATTGGGAATGGATAGTGGGTTAGGATTAGGATTAGGATTAGGCAATAGAAAAATAGAACGTCGAAAGGTTGAGTGCGACCAAATAGTAGGTTTTAGTGTGATTCGTGATGAGATTCGAGATTTTTATCTAACAACGCGATTTCTAGATGGCAGCGATGGAAGATTCTTTTATCCCTGGATTGTTTGATCATTCAGAGCCTTCAGTCGGAAGACTATCATCTGAGTCAGGCATTGCTCATCCACCGGTATTAGCCATGTCACATCCTGTTGCGGCGGTTGCATCTTTTCATGTTATTATCCCATCCCCTGATGCGAGACTACCTATTCGAGAATCCCCTACATGCTAATTCTGGTTCTACCGGGCATTTAGCTGTAAGCGCATCTTTTCTGTCTACACTCTACCTTATTCTATAAAATCCGTTTAGAACTCGTCTTATGAAGTAACAACACCTATGAGGATGGATTCGAAAGCTACAACATATGGTGAGTACACGAGGTATTAAGAAATGTGAGAAGGAACCGAGAGTGAGGATACATGTGTTCCAGAAGATATCCACTACCAGGTTATATGGAACTACTAGTAAGTATGCCACCCGTGATTATCTTGTGAAGTGAGCTAGATGGATTTTAAGGAAATTTGAGAAGATTGGATATCAAGAGTCTTCTTGGAATTGATGATGATGTTATGATCAATCATGATGCGTATAGTAGTAATGTGATGTGATATTAGTCAACCTTATTTTATAAAATGGCTTTAGTGATTACTAGATAGACTTGTTATACTTAGTAATCGTCAAGATGAGGATGGGAATGTTACCAGTAGGGAAGACTAGAAGTGAAGTTACGAATAAGATAATATACCTCGGTAACTGAAGTTTTGTCGACCAATAAAGATAACATGGACTCAATGAAGGGTAGAAGGTATATGGAAATGAATGAGTTCTTATCTGAAGTTTTTCCTAATAACTTGATACTCGGTAGTAGTTGAGAAGGATAACAACCAACTCATATAGTAATGACGACCAGGTGTATGATTTTTAAATTTTAAACCAGTTTTTAAAAGAAATTTTTAAATTTTTTCCTAAAAGTACTTTAAATAGAGCAAGTTTTAAAACTTGGTTGTCCAATTACTACTTGAGTTTCTCGATTGGTATAAGATTGGGATTATCCAGAATAATACTTGTTTTAGAATTTAGTATGGTTCATTTAGAAGGCCAAGTGGACCCGCTATTATAAAGAAGATTTGTTTGTTCCTAACAGAAGAGTGCAAATCTTGTTTGATAAATTTAACGACAGAGCCAATGTACAGGGAAACTGTTCATCCAATTTAGGAGACGATTAGAGTTTGAAGAATATGTCGATTCACGAGAAGCCGAGTACGAGCCAAGAAGATTAAGGAAATCTCCAGACTTTCTAAAGAAAGAATGCTATTAGCAAAAGAATAGATGCGTTGAATGATCAGTAGTGTAAGTGGAATTTGAAATTGTGATTGTAATTCTCGTAAAACGTGCAAATAGGGTCGAATTATAGAAATATTGAACATGGAAGCGCGATGCTAAAGGTACAAGACCTAATAAATGAGAAATTATTCTAATAATTGATTTGAGAAGGCATTTCAAAAAACTTTCTAAAGTTAATGACGCGGAATGGGGTCTATCGATCGGACAAGCATTGAAGCTGTAAACAGATAAAGTGTGGATGGTGACCAATGATATCATTCTTGCCTATAATCATATATATTCTTATGAATCTCGAGTAAAGTATGAACCTCTTTCATGATCAGCTCTATAAGGTGATAGGAAAATTGTTGAATCTCTTTTAAATTATTCCTTCTCCAAAATATTGCTTTCTAATTGGGACAAGAAGTGTTATGGTGTGACGCTTTGTCAAAATGACAAAGAGTCTGGTGGGACGCCATGTAACACCCCCAGATCTAGGGTCGGGGATCCGGGTCGTCACGGTCTTTCTTTCCACAATATCACTTAACTTAATTAATAATAAATAACCTCATGCTGTGACCCCACACTAACACACACCACAACACATTATAGTCTCAGAGATGAAATTGAAATAAGTACAAGTCCTTGAATCCACAATTCAAAAGTTATTACAACCCAAAATGATTACTTGATAAGTTTACAGTTAATTGCCATTATCTGCCACAAGTTATAATTATATATAATTGATTCCCAAAAGTAGAATGCCTAATCTACAAATAGATCTACCTCTGCAGCTATAGCAGCTACGATATCAACGGGAAGACGCGGGACGCTTCCCACACGCTTGCGCTAGGTCTGCTTGAGTCTGGCCATCTTTCCTAACTGTTGTTGTGTGATGAAGAAATGAAGCAAGAGTGAGCATTACAGCTCGTAAGATAATATATAGTGTAAACAATAATGCAAGTATCTAAATGGATAACTTATTATAACCCTTTATCAAGTTTAAGGTAATTACTTACTGGATATAAGCTTAAAGGAAGATGAAGTTACCAATTACTTCACTATACTTATATCATTTTAGAAAACTACTTGAACTACCACTGTTCAAAGTATAATAGGTTTCAAAAGTTCATCCCATAGATGAGACCGCAAGTTAAGACTTGAATAGATTCAATCTTTGAAATATTATTGAATGAAATGAAGTTACGAGATACTTCATTAAGTCCCGATATATATATCCACATATATATCTCTTATACATTTCCTGGAAACCTCTGTCATGTAAAGTATGAACAGAGTTTGTAATATCCAATGAATTTTGGAAAGAAATTTTTTTTGGCATAAACCCGATATCTTGCTGATCAGGCAAATATACCAATAAGTAACCTTTTCTACTAGTAGATGGACGAATTCCCCACTGGTCATTACCCTGGCCGCATTAGGCCCTATGCTGGACTGCCACTCAGCCACTTACGTATTGATGGACTCCCACTGAGCCACTTACACTATCATGGACGCCCACTGAGCCCATGTTGCTTGTGCCGACTCAAATAGATGGACTTACTTCCCGAACGTTGGGTAAGTAATCAATTCATTTATCAAAACGGCAACCTCGTTGCGAATATAAATATACCACAGAGCCAGATCCTTTAGATTTTTGAGCGAGTATTCAAGTCCCCTTCAAAAAGGAAGATCTTAATTTGAAAACGAGTTTTGGGATCCGCTCTAACTTTCAAAAATCATTTTGAAGACTCGAAAACATTTTTAAGAATGTTTGGAGTAATGCTGATTTAATGAAATAAATCAGCCCCGATATATTAGAAAATATCTGAATATTATTATTTAAATAATATTCACATAAGGATAATCTCTATATAAATAATTTGAAGTAGAAGTTTTAAAACTCATACTTGAAATGAATAATAAATAACATAAGATATACTTATACGAAGTACGATCTATATTTGAATAATCGAAAATAAGTTTGATTATCGAAACATTATTCTTTAATAAAATAAAGAATATTATTTAGTAAATAAGCGGAGTCATAAGTCCTCGAATGAATATTCAAAATAATATTCATTAAATAGAATAAACGGAGTCAGAAGTCCTCAAATGAATATTCAAAATAATATTCATTAAATAAAATAAACCGAGTCATAAGTCCTCGAATGAATATTCAAAATAATATTCATTAATAAAATAAAGCTATCGAATAAACCTTATTCGATTAATAGTTTTGAAAACTATATCTATATATATATAAAATATATATAATATACTCGGAAACATCGACTCTCGGTTGTAGAAAATGTTCGCCTTTGGGTCCCCTATACTAAGGGTATACGCAACTACTACTTATCTCTAGCATAGGTATTATGCAGCTTATAAGTATTGGAATCAACAGTTAGATATCAATATTATGAAACAGGCATGCATATAAACCATATCAGCATGCTCTAATATATCGCAAGATTTTGCTAATAACAATCATGCATCTATCACAAGATAATGCATATACATATATACATCACCACAACAATATAACGGGTAGAAAACTTGCCTGAGCGACTGGGGGTGATAAAAGGCTTGGGACGAGTCTGGTAACCTATAAACAACATATAAGTTGGAATTAAACCAAAGTCGCTTAAGAATCTATACTTTAACCAATTAGACCCTAACGTTCGTTTTTGCGCTTAATTATTCACTTAAGTCGCTCGAGTACCCTCGGCTCCACCATTTTTAATAAATTAACCATTAGAAATTTTAAGGAGATTCTTTCGCGAGTACCCTACCAACTGCCTAAACCACTTTACATAATTGTTTCATACTCCAATTAGTCATTTAAGGGCCTTAACCAAGGTTTCAAAGTAAGGCGAGGGGGAAATGGTTCGTTCACAAAATGCCGTTACTTAAAACGGTCATTTCTCCTAAACCGTACATCGGATTCAAGCGAACCACATATCAAAACGAAGCTCGTAACATGAACTATCTAATCATGGCAATGGTCAAAACCTAACAGTGAGTTCACGGGTCCTGATGTTAAGAACAAAAGCAGTCTAAGGTAAATCGGGCATTACGACGGCTATGTTTACGCGATTACCAAATTTGTACAACTCCAAATCAATCCACAATCAATCCCACAATCATTACTACAACCAAACTCCATCCATACTCTACTAAAACAGCCCCAACATCTCAAGATTTCCAATTTATACTACTCTCAATCATGAACTAAAAGCTTATACTTAAGTTCATTAACTAATAATCAAGATTTACTACTTCAAAAACATTACAAAACCAACCCAACTCTAAATATACAATAATCATGCTTCTCATGAACTATACTACTCATAACAAGCTCTTAACATTCAATGATAAGGCTAGGTTAAGAGATTATACCTTCCTTGTGAGTAGGAGTAACTAATGAGCTTCAAACAACCTTGGAAAATCCTTACAAAAGCTTTAACTAAACAAAAACATAAGATCAAAATTTCAAGTTCTTGAAAACACTATTCACCCTCTTCTTCCATGAATTATTGGAAGAGATTGTGAAGGAATTGGAAGCTTAGATTCATAGGATATCTATATCTTTGTACAAGGAACCTTGGATAATTACCTCACTAATTAACAAAGCTTGGAACTTAAATTTGGATTTTTTCTTCTTTGGAAAAAGAAAAGGGTCGAGAGCTTCTTGTTAGAAATGCAAGGTCAACTTCTCAAATTTGATTTTGTGTTATGAATTGTTGGCTTGGTTGCTTCCTTTGTTTTGTTTAATTAAATTATTACCATGGTAAAAATTGTGTGGCTTATAATCAACCAACAATTCCTTCCCATTGTGTCATGCTTATGTCATCCTCTTATGTCATCTTCCCATACTTGTCTTCTTCTTGTTGGTGTGATGACATCATCATCACTAACCTCTTTGATTAACTCCTAATTACTTGCCTAATGATCGCCGATCTGTTATACGGTTCGCTTAACTTTCGTTTTCTTTTATCGTTTGAAGGATCATACCCGGAATCTTATTACTTGGGTTCCCTTAACCTTTCTCAATACATTATATTCCTTTTATGATCCTCTCTTATAATCCTTGAATTTAAATCCTTTTTATCCTGTTACCTTATACTCAATTCTTTCGGTATCTAGTGGATTTTCGGGAAAAGTCAAAGTGTTCGAATTTGGATTCTGACGATCTTTACATACACTTATATACCATATAGAGTACTAATAAGATCTCAGAATAACAATAAAAGAACCTCTACAAGGTGAGGCATGAAAAGTTTTCTTATTCAGCATAATCAGTAAAATCACTATTCATAAGGGTTACAAAAAGTCCAAAATTTTGGGGTTATTACAGTCTCCCCTCCTTAAAAGGATTCCGTCCCGGAATCAAATAGAAAACAAATGGGGGTACTTTTCTAGCATTGCGCTCTCTAGTTCCCAAGTTGATTCTTCCACATTATGATTCTGCCATAGCACTCTGACTAGCTTGATCACTTTGTTCCGAAGCACCTGCTCCTTCTTATCCATAATCTTTACTGGTTTCTCCACGTAAGTCAGATCTGGTTGCATATCCACCTGCTCGTACTCCACTATGTGTCTGGCATCCCGATGATACTTCCTTAGCATTGACACATGGAACACATTATAAACTTGTTGTAGGTTCGGAGGTAAGGCTAGCTCGTAAGCCAACTTCCCAATCCGTCTTAGTATCTCAAAAGGTCCAATGTATCTTGGGCTAAGTTTCCCTTTCTTTCCGAACCTCATTAATCCCTTCCAAGGGGATACTTTTAGCAGTACCAAGTCCCCTACTTCATACTCCTTGTCCTTTCGGGCTAGGTCTGCATATTTCTTCTGTATGTCTTGGGCTGCTACCAGCCGTCCTATGATGAGATCCACTATGTCTTTGGTCCTTTGGACCACTTCGGGTCCGAGCATCTTCCGCTCTCCTACTTCATCCCAGTATAAGGGAGATCGACACCTTCTTCCGTATAGGGCCTCATAAGGCGGCATTCTGATGCTGGCATGAAAGCTATTATTATAAGAAAACTTGATCAACGGAAAGTGATCATCCCAACTTCCTTTAAAGTCTATTGCACAGACTCTCAACATATCCTCTAGTGTCTGGATGGTCCTTTCACTTTGCTCATCCGTTTAAGGATGGTAAGCGGTACTCATATTTAATTTGGTCCCCGCACATTATTGAAAGCTCCTCCAAAATCTGGAGTTAAACCCGGGGTCTCGGTCTGAGACAATGGACCCTGGGACTCCATGTTGCGTCACTATTTCCTTAAGGTAAATGTCCACTAGTCTATCGACCGTGTATCTCTCATTGATAGAAATGAAATGAGCTGACTTTGACAGTCGGTCTATAATTACCCATATGGCATCATGATTGGCATTCGTCCTTGGTAAGCTGACAACAAAATCCATGGCTATCTGTTCCCATTTCCATTCGGGAATCTCCAGGGGTCGTAAAAGTCCACTGGGTCTCTGGTGCTCTGCCTTTACTTTTTGGAAAGTCAAACATTTGCTTACCCATTCTGCTATGTCCCTCTTCATGGTTGGCCACCAGTAATACTCCTTCAAATCCATATACATCTTGGTGCTTCCCGGGTGAATGGAATACCTTGAACTATGGCTTTCATCCAAAATCTCGTCTTTAAGCTCTTGAACATTCGAAACTCAAATCCGGTAGGAGTACCTCATTATCCCTTTATCATCTCTCTCAGTATGAATCTCTTCTCCAGTCATTGACTCTCTGCCTTCATTCATTACTTTCTCTTGGCACAATCTAATCTTTTCCAATAACTCTGGCTGCATCGAGATCTCAAACAGCTTTTCAGTTCCGGCTCCGGTTACCTTTACTTCTATTTCCATTCTCTCGAAATCCCTTATCAATTCCTCCGAAGTCATTATCATTTTGAGTCTTTCCTTCCTGCTAAAGGCGTCAGCCACCACATTGGCTTTCCCTGGATGATAGAGAATCTCACAATCATAGTCCTTGATTAGTTTTAACCATCTCCTCTAGCGCATGTTGAGCTCTTTCTGCGTAAATATGTACTTGAGGCTCTTATGGTCTGTGAAAATATCGCACTTCTCTCCATACAAGTAGTGCCTCCAAATTTTTAAGGAAAAAACTATTGCCGCGACTGTTAGGGCGAAATCACGCACTAATATTCACGCAAGTATACGCGTTCGCAAGTAATATAGAATACTTTCTAGTTCGTTCCCTCAGAGACTCAGACTAAGTTATTGTCTAATTTTACTCACTCACCAATGTATGATTACTTCTCAATGTTAATATAATAACACTTAAAATTGTTGATTAAATATTAACTATAATTAACTACTTAATTAACCACTTAACTAACACTTCAATTTATCAATAATAAAACACTCATGAGATCACAACTTCATTATTACTTCCTTCTATAGCCATAGTTATTACCTTTAGCATGTGACAGTGATGATATTAATCGAATAACACGAAACTGATAAAAGCCAACTTTCATTGTACTAATACCATTCTACCAAACATCCACAATTAAGATAGAAGTTGAATAGTCATCAATTATGTTGAGTTCCTATATGTCTACAGAAATTGACAACACAACGATTTAAGCACAAGTTATTCCTTTTTGATTACATAGGGCAAATAAAACTGTTAGAGTTACCCACTAATCATGCACAACGTACATGAACCTATGCTAGCATGGCAAGTTCTAAATCTCAAGATCCACCGTCGCTTCACAAGAGATTAACACCCTATCTTATATGTTCGCGACGCACATAAGACGAATACGCACAACCAATACTAGATATCATGCAATCATCACACACTAAAGTATTAAACAATTAACTAAAAAATTCCATAATAAATCCGTTGCAACCCCATGATCACGATTAGCCCATAATAGAACTTATCGCCATCATGGGTTCATATGAAATCATGATAAACAAACACAAGAAAATAACAACTAAACTAATTATATTAAAACAGAGTACGTCACAAGAGTAAATAAGTCAAAGCAAGAAAACTAGCATCCAACGTTACAACGAAACAAGAATCATAAGAATATATGCTTCCTCTTCGTTGCTGTGTGCTAAATCGGTCTTCTTCCTTATCTCCTTTGCTTCTTGCAAAACACAATCTAAAACATAATATCCTCTTAATACTCTGTGAAAAACGTCTCAAATCTACCTATATAATAGTCCCATAAAACTCAGATTACATAGAAGTTGGAAGCCAAATAGAAGTAGAAGTCTAAAATAATATATCTTTTTCCCCGACCCTGCGCGGCCGCTCAGCATTTCTGCGCGGGCGCGCAAGGCTGCTGCGCGGCCGCTCAGCATTCCTGCGCGGGCGCGCAGGACCCTACTGGAAAATTTCCAGGTTTACTCCGTTTCTTCGCCGTAATCTGCCCGTTCTTTTCCTCTCGCAATGGTGAACACATGCCAAGGCTTATTCATGATGATTCCTTCTCCGAAATGCAACTAATACCCTGAAATGCATAAACACTAGAAAAACGCATCAAATACACAAAATACTTGATTTCAAGACACCAATTTAAGCCATTTTAAGACGTTCTAAGTGGTATAAAATGCCACTTATCACACCCCCAAACTTAAATCGATGCTTGTCCTCAAGCGTCACAGACTCAAAAACAAATAAAAATATGCATGAATGCAATCTATATGAAAATGCAACGATCCCCCTTACTACAATTAACCAACCAAATTGTCACGTCTCAACGAATGCAGTTAGACACTAAAGATCAATAAACTCATGCAAACGGACATACAGCCAGAAACGTGGTGTGTGCAAATGCTTAACAGATATGCTTTGGAACTAGACCAATTACTATGACTAGACTATCCTCAAGGCAATCCTACGATTATACAAAGAATAAAAATTCTAGGCACAAAGTGATATAAAACACTACAAGAACTCTGGAGCTTACTACGGAATCGTGCTTTTTATTTACAACTCAAATGCTTATTTGACCGTGCAATGAGTGAGGTCCACAAAAGACTTATACAATGGTATCCATGTAACGAGCGTTAGGTTAGCGGATCCCAGACTCTAAAAGCCTTAGGTCACTAGGCACAAAGTCCCCTAAGAACTTAATAACTCGAATATCAAAGAGCCCACTCTTGATCAATTTTGCAAATTTTTTTTTTTTTTTTTATAACTCTGAGCAAGTGCGTTTCGCTCCATCTTGCTCAACCCTAGACTACTCGCATAACATGCGAGCCGGCTACTAGCCATTTGACGCCTAGCCACAACTAGCAACAAATTCCATTTTTACTTCATTTTTTTTCTTTTTCATGCCTTTACCACTAAGAACCTATTATCAAATTCTAAGCATAATAAATAGATTATCCTCGAAAATAATCAGATCATAACAACAATCTAGTCCTTAAGCATTCTCTAAGACTTAGTGACAATACAAGTGCTTCTAGCATGCATATCAACCTACACAACTTAATATCACTTTAATGCTATCACTACACTCGCATCAATATCACAATTCAGTCGATAAATCATTGCAAAAGGGATCATGGTATATGCATGAGCTATATGATATGACAAACAAATAAAGCTATATATATAAAAAAAAACTATATGGCAAAAATTATGCAACTATATGAACTAACTATCATGAATATGCAGCTATATGACACACAGAAAATATTCCTTAACTACCACCCCCAAACTTAAAATCTTCACTGTCCCCAGTGAAGGTAGTAGAAAGGAACACAGGGTATACCTACTCGGAGTCATCATCATCATCACCCTCAGTGGGTGGAGTATCAGGCGGCGGGTATGCAGAGTCCTCACCAAAAACTGGCCACTGGATATCAGCTCCAAGGCCTCGAAAAGCAGTCCCTAACGCAAGGGTGAGCTCCTGAGCAAACCTGCTCTGAGTCTCATACATGGCATCCATCCGCCGTGAAAGCCTCCTATACTGGGCATCACCCATCCCAGCACCCTCCTGAGCTCTCAAAGAACTAGCCTCACCACGCCCTGGTCTGGCCATAGTAGCACCTCGTGCTGGACGCCCTCCTGGAAGACGATAACCCAGCCCATGCTCCTCAGGCTCACCACCGGTCCACTCCTGCATCCCATTCAGAGTGCCAGAATCTATCGGAGCTGCTGGTAACTGCAACTGCTCATGAGCCGGCCAGTTCACTCCTACTGCACGGCATAGCTTTGTAACCGTGGATGCATAAGGGATGTTCATATGCTTTGCTCCCCTCAAAAACTTCAGAATTCCTTGGTAGATAAACTCACCAAGGTCCACATAGTATTCCTCATTCAGAATTCCCCACAACAACTGTGCTCTCTCAACTATGACCTCGTGTGCATGTGAAGAAGGCAAAATATTAGCACATATAAATGCATTCCATGCACGGGCATACCTGTTCATGGCGATCGCCGGAAAGTGACGATACTCATTATTGGCTGGACTGCGGTTCCAAACTGTGCCCGGTCGACAGAGAGTCGCACAAATCAAATCCAAGTCAAAGTCCTCAGCAGTCTTTTCATTCCAGTTCTCCTCCTCGGGCTTCCTCTCTCGCTGTCCAATCACACGGCGAATCGCCGTAGGATGATAATCAACCGTCAGCCCACGAACTACAGAAAACCCATTCTTTTCAGCCTTCGCGTTCGCGTAGAACTCGCAAACAACACTCATCGGTACTGCTTCGGGTGACTCACAAAAAGCTATCCACCCCTTCTCTGCAATCATGGGCAACAACTCACCATCCCTCCCTGATGGTAAAAACCCCCTCTCCTTCAGAATCGGCTTCCCCAACAGCCTAGTGTACTCCTCCTCCGCGGCTCTGTCAGTTAACCGAGGCCTTGCAGTAGTACCCCTTGATGAATCAGCAGTAGGAACTGTGCTGCTGCTGTCAATAGTGCGTGCTCTCTTGGGTGCCATTGATTTGTGAATAAAAGTGTGTAAGAACTGATTTTTGATGTTTATGTGAGGGTTTAAGTGTAGGAAGTTTGTGGGAGATATGTGGGATAGGTGTATGTATATATAGGGTGTGGAGTAGGTTAAATTAGATTGTGAGTGGGGTTGAGGGATAAAATCATGGGGTAATGGGAAAAGAATTCGTGGGTTTATGGGCTGTGATGGGTTTTTTGTATGTTTTTGTTTTTTTTTTGTTTTTTTTTCTGAACTGTAAAAAAATTATTTCTGGAACTCGACCCTTGCGCGGCCGCTCAGCATAGCTGCGCGGGCGCGCAGAGGGTCTCTGGAAAGTTTTTTTTTCAGCCCCTGTTTTCTGATTTTTTTGTGTTTTTGGATAGTTTATTAACTTCTAAGGGTTCCTGTAACAACAATTCATGGGTTGCCTCCCACGCAGCGCTTCTTTTTCGTCATTAGCTTGACGTTCCGTACCTTTCTCACGTAGTCAACAACATGGCACTAACCACCTCTCGGTTTGCCATGTCCCTGGCACAAATAACTTAGGATGTAGCTTCCTATCGTGCCACCTCTTCACCTTTTCCTTATACATTTTGTTATTCTCGTACGCTTGAAGTCGAAATTCATCAAGTTCATTAAGCTGAAGCATTCTTTTCTTACCAGCTGTATCTAAATCCAGGTTCAATTTCTTCAATGCCCAGTAGGCCTTATGCTCAAGCTCCGCCGGTAGATGACATCCCTTGCTGTACACCAACTGAAACGGTGACATCCCAAGTGGAGTTTTGTATGCTGTTCTGTAAGCCCAAACAGCTTCATCGAGCTTTAAAGACCAATCCTTCCTTGACGGACAAACAACCTTTTCTAGAATGCGCTTTATCTCTCTGTTAGACACTTCCGCTTGACCATTTGTTTGCGGGTGATAGGCAGTAGCTACCCGATGATTCACATTATAACGCTGCATCATAGAAGTGAACTTACGGTTGCAAAAATGCGATCCTTCATCACTTATGATTACCCGAGGTGTTCCAAACCTTGTGAAAATTTGCTTATGAAGAAAATTTAGCACTGCCTTTGCTTCATTTGTCGATAAAGCTTTAATTTCGACCCATTTTGAGACATAATCGACTGCCAGCAAGATGTACTGATTATTGCAAGACGAGATAAAAGGCCCCATAAAATCGATTCCCCATACATCAAAGACCTCGACTTCAAGCATCACATTTAATGGAATCTCATCCTTCCTTGACAAATTTCCCACTCTTTGGCAACGATCGCACCTTAAAACAAACTGATGAGCATCCTTGAACAAGGTAGGCCAGAAAAAACTTGCTTGCAGAATATGAGCTGCCGTCTTCTCACCTCCATAGTGTCCACCATAAACCGTGGAATGGCAGTCTCGTAATATCCCCTCCGTCTCACAGAACGGGATACATCTCCTGATGATCTGGTCAGCTCCCTGTCTAAACAAATATGGTTCATCCCACATATACCACTTCACCTCATGCAGAAACTTCTTCTTTTGCGCGGATGTCAAATTAGGAGGCATTATATTGCTGACAAGATAGTTTACAATATCTGCAAACCATGGTTCTTCCTCCTGAATTGCAAACAACTGCTCATCCGGAAAAGATTCATTGATTAACGTTCTATCTTGTGAAGTAGAATTGGGATTCTCCAACCTAGAGAGATGGTCAGCTACTTAATTCTCAGTACCTTTTCTATCTTTGATCTCTAACTCAAATTCTTGAAGTAAAAGCACCCAACGAATGAGTCTCGGCTTCGAATCCTTCTTAGAAACCAGATAGCGAATAGCTGCATGATCAGTGAATACTGTCACTTTCGTACCAAGCAGATAAGATCGAAATTTCTCAAAGCCAAAGACTATAGCCAAAAGCTCCTTCTCAGTAGTGGTGTAGTTCAATTGGGCCCCATTTAAAGTCTTACTCGCATAGTAGACCACATGGAAGAGATTTTTCTTGCGCTGTCCCAGAACTACACCTACCGCATAGTCACTCACATCACACATCATCTCAAACGGTTCTGTCCAATCTGGTGCTGTAATAACTGGTGCCGTGATCAAACTCTCCTTGAGAGTCTCGAATGCTGCCAAACATTCATCATCAAATTTGAAAGGCACATCTTTCTCAAGTAAATTGCACAACGGCTTAGATATCTTTGAAAAGTCCTTGATGAATCGCCGATAAAAACCTGCATGACCGAGAAAACTACGGATTCCTTTCACCGAATTAGGTGGGGGAAGATTTTCAATGACTCCCACCTTGGCCTTGTCCACCTCCAGACCTTTGCTAGAGACCTTATGCCCAAGGATAATGCCTTCACGCACCATAAAATGACATTTCTCCCAATTAAGCACCAAATTAGTTTCCACGCATCTTTTGAGTACGGCGCGCAGATTATTCAAGCATTCATCATATGAGTGTCCAAAGACGGAGAAGTCATCCATGAACACTTCGACGTTATTTCCAATCATGTCAGAGAATATAGCCATCATACATCTCTGAAAGGTGGCCGGGGCGCCACATAACCCAAATGAAACTCTACGAAAAGCAAATGTGCCAAATGGACAAGTGAAGGTAGTCTTTTCCTGATCCTCTGGTACAATACAAATCTGATTATACCCGGAATAACCATCCAGAAGACAAAAATACTCATGTCCCGCCAATCTGTCAAGCATTTGATCAATGAATGGGAGAGGGAAGTGATCCTTCCTTGTGGCTTTGTTCAATTTTCTATAATCCATGCATACTCTCCATCCTGTAACTGTTCGAGTAGGGATGAGCTCATTCTTTTCATTTGCGACCACAGTGATACCTCCTTTCTTAGGAACACATTGTACAGGGCTCACCCACGAGCTGTCAGAAATAGGATAAATGATGCCTGCATCTAGCCATTTCAGAATTTCTTTCTTCACCACCTCCTTCATGATGGGATTCAGTCTTCGTTGCTGTTCCACAGTTGGCTTACTACCTTCCTCTAACAGAATTTTATGCATACAATATGAAGGACTTATCCCCTTGATGTCTGCTATGGTCCATCCTATAGCCGATTTGAATTCTCTCAAAATCCTTAAGAGCTTGTCTTCCTCACTACCTGAAAGGTCAGCTGAAATAATAACAGGTAACGTAGATGAATCACCTAAAAAAGCATACCTCAAGTGTTCAGGTAATGGTTTGAGCTCCAAGGTAGGTGCTTCCTCTATTGATGGTTTGAGCTTCCCTTCAGCGTTCTTGAGGTCAGAAGTACCAAGAGATTCAAATGGTATATCCAGCTTTCGCTTCCAGGGAGAAGCGTTCAGATATTGTAATTGCTCGTTGCTATCTTCATCATCACTGTCAAATTCCCCCACTAAGGCCTTTTCTAATGCATCAGACATTAGCATATGATCGAGTTCCGAAGTAACCGCAGAATCAATCACATCCACTTTTAAGCACTCCTCATCTTCTGTAGGGAATTTCATTGCCTTGAATACGTTGAAGGTCACATCCTGATCTTGAACCCGCATAGTAAGTTCCCCTTTTTGCACATCTATCAAGGTACGGCCAGTAGCCAAGAAAGGCCTTCCCAAGATTATGGAAATCTTCTTATCTTCCTCAAAATCCAGAATAACAAAATCTGCAGGAAAGAAGAGCTTATCCACCTTGACAAGCACATCCTCAACTATGCCCCTTGGGTAAGTAATGGAACGATCCGCCAATTGTAGCGACATGTATGTGGGTTTTGGATCAGGCAGATCCAGCTTTTTAAAGATCGACAAGGGCATCAGATTAATGCTTGCTCCCAAATCACAAAGGCACTTGTCAAAAGTTAGATTGCCAATGGTGCAAGGAATGGTGAAGCTTCCTGGATCTTTCAGTTTTGGTGGTAACTTTTGCTGCAGAACAGCGCTGCATTCTTCCGTGAGAGCAACGGTTTCAAGGACATCCAGTTTCACCTTCCTTGAGAGAATAGTCTTCATAAACTTCGCATAACTAGGCATTTGTTCCAGAGCCTCAGCGAAAGGTATATTGATGTGAAGTTTCTTGAACTCCTCCAGAAACTTCCCGAACTGTCTATCCAGCTTTTATTGCTGCAATCTCTTAGGAAAAGGTGGTGGAGGATAGAGCTGTTTCTCCCCTGTATTAGCCTCAAGCAGAGTGTGTTCAACAGTAGTCTTCCTTGGTTCCGCCGCTTTCTCCTTTTGCTTAGATTCTTCATCCCTAACTTCAGCTTCGACTTCTTTTGCCTTTTCAGCATCAGCTACTTTTCCAGACCTTAAGGTAATAGCCTTGACTTGCTCTTTGGCTTCCTTCCTGCCTGGTACTTCCGTGTCACTGGGAAGAGTGCCAGGTTGACGATTGAGCACTGTATTGGCTAATTGACCGATTTGATTTTCCAAGGTCTTGATAGAAACCGCCTGACTCTTGCACAACAGCTTAAGTTCCTCAAAATCAGCACTAATAGGTGCAGCTACACTTCCCTGTTGAGGATATGATTGCCTTGTAGCATACTGCTGTGGTTGCTAGAATCCAGGTGGGTTAAACTGTTTACTTACTCCTTGCTGATATGGTGGCTGAATAGCATTCTGATTATTCCCCCAGCTGAAATTTGGATGATTTCTGTTGTTAGGATGATAGGTCGCTGGCACAGGCTGCTGTTGTCGCTGATAATTATTCACATACTGAACAGATTCGTTGACAAGAGAACACTGATCCATAGCATGAGAACCTACACAAAGCTCACAAACCATAGCTATTTGATTAACTCCATACGTAGCCAGAGAATCAACCTTCATTGATAGCGCTTGGAGCTGGGCTGCAATAGCGGTGGCTGCATCAACTTCCAGAATACCTGCTACCTTGCCTGACGTCATCCTCTGAGTTGGGTTTTGATGCTCATTTGCAGCCATCGTCTCGATAAAATTATACGCCTCAGTATAGCTTTTAGCCCATAAGGCGCCTCCAGCTGCTGCATCGAGCATGGGCCGAGATTGGGCCCCCAAACCATTATAAAAACCAGTGATTACCATCCAATCCGGCATTCCATGATGTGGACATTTTCTCAACATTTCCTTGTAGCGTTCCCAAGCCTCGCACATAGATTCTGTAGGTTGCTGCGCAAATTGAGTAAGAGCACTCCTCATAGCAGAAGTCTTTGCCATTGGATAAAACTTCACCAGAAACTTTTACGCAAGATCTTGCCACGTAGTGATTGACCCAGCTGGTTCAGAATGTAACCAGTCTTTAGCCTTATCCCTCAGTGAGAATGGGAAAAGCCTCAACTTGATAGCCTCATCAGTCACGCCATTATACTTAAAAGTGCTGCAGATCTCGACAAAATTCCTTATGTGCATGTTGGGGTCTTCAGTTGCCGCTCCTCCAAAAGAAACAGAATTCTGCACCATCTGAATAGTGCCCGGCTTGATTTCAAAGGTGTTAGCTTGAATAGCCGGATGAAGGATGCTTGACTGAATGTCATCAATTTTAGGCCGAGAAAAATCCATAAGAGCTGGATCAGCTTGAACAATACGATCTCCCATGTTTACTGGTTCTTTCTGCTCAGTTCCTGAATCCGAATCCTCAAAATCTAACTTCTCCGGTGTATCAAGAACTTCATCTTTCTCCTCAGCTGTATCTAAGGTCCTCTTGCGAGCACGAGAACGAGTTTGCATAAACATTTGCTAAAGTACCTGAAACACAACCGAAAAGAGTAATTAACTACTACGTCCTAATCACTGAGTCCTAATGACCAATGATGGTAAGTACATAAACTAAACAAATACGCCGAGTCCCCGGCAGCGGCGCCAAAAACTTGTTAGGGCGAAATCACGCACTAATATTCACGCAAGTATACGCATTCGCAAGTAATATAGAATACTTTCTAGTTCGTTCCCTCAGAGACTCAGACTAAGTTATTGTCTAATTTTACTCACTCACCAATGTATGATTACTTCTCAATGTTAATATAATAACACTTAAAATTGTTGATTAAATATTAACTATAATTAACTACTTAATTAACCACTTAACTAACACTTTAATTTATCAATAATAAAACACTCATGAGATCACAACTTCATTATTACTTCCTTCTATAGCCATAGTTATTACCTTTAGCATGTGACAGTGATGATATTAATCGAATAACACGAAACTGATAAAAGCCAACTTTCATTGTACTAATACCATTTTACCAAACATCCACAATTAAGATAGAAGTTGAATAGTCATCAATTATGTTGAGTTCCTATATATCTACAGAAATTGACAACACAACGATTTAAGCACAAGTTATTCCTTTTTGATTACATAGGGCAAATAAAACTGTTAGAGTTACCCACTAATCATGCACAACGTACATGAACCTATGCTAGCATGGCAAGTTCTAAATCTCAAGATCCACCGTCGCTTCACAAGAGATTAACACCCTATCTTATATGTTCGCGACGCACATAAGACGAATACGCACAACCAATACTAGATATCATGCAATCATCACACACTAAAGTATTAAACAATTAACTAAAAAATTCCATAATAAATCCGTTGCAACCCCATGATCATGATTAGCCCATAATAGAACTTATCGCCATCATGGGTTCATATGAAATCATGATAAACAAACACAAGAAAATAACAACTAAACTAATTATATTAAAATAGAGTACGTCACAAGAGTAAATAAGTCAAAGCAAGAAAACTAGCATCCAACGTTACAACGAAACAAGAATCACAAGAATATATGCTTCCTCTTCGTTGCTGTGTGCTAAATCGGTCTTCTTCCTTATCTCCTTCGCTTCTTGCAAAACACAATCTAAAACATAATCTCCTCTTAATACTCTGTGAAAAATGTCTCAAATCTACCTATATAATAGTCCCATAAAACTCAGATTACATAGAAGTTGTAAGCCAAACAGAAGTAGAAGTCTAAAATAATATATCTTTTTCCCCGACCCTACGCGGCCGCTCAGCATTTCTGCACGGGCGCGCAAGGCTGCTGCGCGGCCGCTCAGCATTGCTGCGCGGGCGCGCAGGACCCTACTGGAAAATTTCCAGGTTTACTCCGTTTCTTCGCCGGAATCTGCCCGTTCTTTTCCTCTCGCAATGGTGAACACATGCCAAGGCTTATTCTTGATGATTCCTTCTCTGAAATGCAACTAATACCCTGAAATGCATAAACACTAGAAAAACGCATCAAATACACAAAATACTTGATTTCAAGACACCAATTTAAGCCATTTTAAGACGTTCTAAGTGGTATAAAATGCCACTTATTAGCGACCTCCAGGTTATGAGTAGGATATCTAATCTCGTATTCCTTCAGTTGTCTCGACGCATACGCAATCACCTTACCGTGCTGCATAAGCACACACCCTAATCCTTTGTGTGACACGTCACTATATATCACAAAATCTCCTTTTCCGTCTGGCAATGCTAACACCGGGGCCGTTACCAACCTTTTCTTTAATTCTTGAAAACTGTTCTCATATTTTTCCGTCCATTCAAACTTCTCTGTCTTACGAGTAAGTCGTGTCAAAGGGGCTACGATCTTCGTAAAGTCCTGTACAAATCTACGATAGTAACCGGCCAATCCTATGAAACTCCTTACCTCTGTGGGTATGGTTGGCCTTTCCCAATTTGAGACCGCCTATATCTTGGAGGGGTCGACCAATACTCCTTCTTTATTGATCACATGTCCTAAAAACTGTACTTCATTCCTCCAGAATTCACACTTCGAGAATTTGGCAAATAAATGTTCCTCTCTGAGTATTCCTAGAGCTATCCTCAAATGCTCTACATGTTCTGCCTCGGTCCTTGAGTAGATTAAAATATCATCGATGAAAACTATCACACACTTGTCCAAGTACTTCTTGAATACTCTGTTCATTAAATCCATGAAAGCCGCTGGGGCATTGGTTAATCCAAAGGACATTACCAAGAACTCATAGTGCCCATACCTGGTACGGAACGCGGTCTTGGGAATATCTTCAGGTTTAATCTTTAGTTGGTGATATCCAGTTCTCAGGTCAATCTTGGAAAAATAAACAGCATCCTTTAGCTGGTCGAACAGATCGTCTATTCTAGGTAACGGGTACATGTTCTTTATGGTTAGCTTGTTCAACTCTCGGTAGTCGATGCACAGCCTCATGCTCCCATCTTTCTTCTTAACAAATAACACTGGTGCTCCCCACGGAGACACACTGGGTCTTATCATACCCTTATCCAAAAGTTCCTGCAATTGGGTAGCTAATTCCTTCATTTCTAATGGGGCTAACCGGTAAGGTGCCTTTGAAACTGGCGCCGTCCCTGGGGCCAACTCAATAGCAAATTCAATCACTCTATCGGGTGGTAGTCCCAGAAGGTCTTGTGGGAATACATCTTCAAATTCGTTGACTACGGAATATCTTGCAAGTTGGGCACCTCTTTCTGTGTGTCCACCACATAGGCTAGGCAAGCCTCATTTCCTTTTCGTAGCATCTTATTGGCCTGGGCCATGGTCAAAAATTTATGTGTCTGCCTCTTTCCTCTAAATATGACTTCTTTCTTCCCTGTGATATTCAACTTAACTTTCTTCCCCTTACAGTCTATCTGAGCATCATTGCTAGATAGCCAGTCCATTCCCAAAATTACATCAAACTCCCCTAATTTAAAAAGAATCAGATCAACGCTAAAAGATTGTTCCCCTATGCCTAACTCACAGGCGGGGTGAATCTGGTTAACAGGAATAATTTCATGGTTGGCTATTTCCACTTGTAAGGGTTCTATCAAGGGTTCAGCCTTAAGTCTTAATTTATGCGCAAAGTCCTTCAATATAAAAGATTTAGTTGCTCCAGAATCAAATAAAACATTTGCACTGATTGAATTTAGAGAAAGGGTACCTGCTATCACATCTGAGTCTTTCATAGCATCTTAGACTGTCATGTTGAAAGTCCTCATAGTAGGTGGCTTATTAGAAGCAGCTCTGCTTGCTCCTGAAGCTGCTGGTTTGTTCATTGGGCATTCCCTCTTCCAATAAATCGGGCGTCCGCACTGATGACAAGTGGTGGTTGGAATGACAGCAGGGGTTGATGAAGGGCACTTAGTTAAATAGTGACCCTCTCGGCCGCACTTAAAGCAGGTTACTGGCTTTCCCTTACACTCCCTAGAATGCATCCTTCCACAAGTGTTACAGGCTGACAATGGGGGTCGAGACTGGTTGGAATAGGACATTCTTGACTTCTGGCTGCTCTGGCTCACATTCACACTCACGGGCCGCTTAAACCCAGCACTCCTTCCTGGTAGGGACACTGCTCCTCGATTAATTCTAGTTGGGAAGCTCCCTCTTGCGAAACCTCCACCCATGCTCATACTTTTCCTTTTTATTCCCTTCTTCTCTCTTTCCTTCTGCATCTGTTCACTTCCGGCTTCTGCAATTGTTGCCTTTTGCACCAGAGTGGCATAATCTGTAAGCTCAAGGATTACCACCCTATTCTGAATCCATGGTTTCAATCCCGGCTGAAACCTCCTAGCTTTCTTTTCCTCGGTGCTCACAAACTCAGGAACAAACCTTGATAACTCAGTAAATTTTGCTTCGTACTCTACCACAGATAAATTATTTTGCTTTAGCTCCAAGAACTTGAGCTCCATCTGGTTCTCCATAAACCTCGGGAAATATTTTCCCAAAAACAACTGACTGAACCTCTCCTAGGTTATGATAGCATCTGTCTCCATGTTTTTCTTGGCCTCCCACCAGTAGTTGGCCTCTCCTTTTAGAAGGTAGGTAGCAAATACAGTCTTATGTGCCTCATCGTTACTCAGAATCTCAAAGGATTTCTCCATTTCCTTTAGCCATGCCCTTGCCTCAACTGGGTCGGCTGATCCGTGGAACTCAGGGGGCTTAAGGGACTTGAAAGCCCTGAAAGAGTTTGCCACAACATTGTTATTTCCTTGAAGGGGTGGGTTGGGTTGACTTTCCAAGTTCTGCCTTAGTAGTTGCATGAACTGTCCCATGGAATACATGCCTGGGTTTGGTACTGGTTGCTTAACCTCAGTTTCTCCTTCTTCAGCCTCTATCTCAAATCCTTCAACTTCATATGTTTCCTCCTCCTTTTCATACAGGGAGTCATCCTGTTCAACATAATCCTCATCTTCCTCTTCACTGTGTTCTTGGTTCCTACCGTCCTGGTTATGGCTTCCCTGGTCCTCAGATCCAGGGTTCGCCCTAGTTCCAATCTTTCTTGGCGCCATGATACTGATAAATTTTTTGGGAAATTCAACGTTAGGTCACAATCATACATAAAATTATGCCTTGCACAGCTCTATAATGGGGATAATGTATCTCTTATAGTATGACAGTTCTAATAAGAAGTGCAGTAATAATGATAAAAACATTGATCTCGTCACTAAGGAACTGAATTGAAGGGAAACAAATATATACATAATGCGAGAAATACATAGTTCGATCTGGTCAAAAGTACAACAGTGCTACAGTCATCTGCCCAAAAGTGATATACAAGAGTCTATCTATCTAGTCAGAGAAAGGGATACTATATACAAGTCAACTATCCCGGAAAATTGGCTCTTACTATGGCCTCGACTAACTAGACGACTAGACTACCACATCACTGGTCTTGAATCACACACCGGAGCGGATCAGCTCCCACACTCTTTCCATCGCACGACGGAAAATGTAGTCAGCCTGCCTCCTAGAGATCCTGCCATGCCTGTCCCCCTGGAGTGATCGGAGTCTCGCACGGGCCGTGAGCTCTATCCCATTCAGCTCCCTCCTCACGGATCGGGGTATGGTAGCTCTAGCCTCATAAGCTCGGGCAAGCCTACCAGCCCTCTCCACCTCCAACTCCCTCCTGACCTCATCCAGCCGGGCCTCAGCAACAGCCACTCAAGTCCTCAGTACATCCTGAACATAGCCATGAGCTAACAAAGACTGCCTATGGGCAGGGTTGAGAGGTGGTGAATCCGGAGCCGCTGGGGGTGCCTCCTCGGTCTGCCTAGGCTCGGGAGTATGGGTCTCAGAGCTGTCATCATAGGGTCTCCAAGATAGTGGTGGAGGGGTAGGAGCTTTGACCACCGGGAGTGAGGGAAAGGGGTACCAGTGTACTCTACCATAGCTCCGACATGCTCCTCAGCTACTAGGGCCTCATCTGGGTCCTCCTCATCTGAACTCACAATAACCTTCGTCTGTGACTCCTATGAGGGGTCCTCCTCCTCCTCCTCCATCTCAGGCTCCTCCTGATCCTCGGCATCTAGCAGTGCCTCATCATGCTCACGCTCGAACATCTCTGGGTCCTCTATCTCATGTGCCTACACATTAAACGAGCTAAGTTACTATCATGATACTTATATGGGTTCCTGTAAGGGTTTTAACTGTCAGTGCTACTTTAAGTAGTCCGACTATGAACTTGGCAAGAGTTCTCATTATCTTTGTGAGTTTATTATTATATCGTCGCATCATCTCTGAAGTTTATAACGCTTAGCTATGATACCATTTCTGTAACACCCCCAGATCCGGGGTCGGGGATCCGGGTCGTCACGGTCTTTCTTTCCACAATATCACTTAACTTAATTAATAATAAATAACCTCATGTTGTGACCCCACACTAACACACACCACAACACGTTATAGTCTCAGAGATGAAATTGAAATAAGTACAAGTCCTTGAATCCACAATTTAAAAGTTATTACAACCCAAAATGATTACTTGATAAGTTTACAGTTAATTGCCATTATCTGCCACAAGTTATAATTATACATAATTGATTCCCAAAAGTAGAATGCCTGATCTACAAATAGATCTACCTCTGCAGCTATAGCAACTACGATATCAGCGGGAAGACGCGGGATGCTTCCCACGCGCTTGCGCTGGGTCTGCTTGAGTCTGGCCATCTTTCCTAACTGTTGTTGTGTGATGAAGAAATGAAGCAAGAGTGAGCATTACAGCTCGCAAGATAATATATAGTGTAAACAATAATGCAAGTATCTAAATGGATAACTTACTAGAACCCTTTATCAAGTGTAAGGTAATTACTTACTGGATATAAGCTTAAAGGAAGATGAAGTTACCAATTACTTCACTATACTTATACCATTTTAGAAAACAACTTGAACTACCACTGTTCAAAGTATAATAGGTTTCAAAAGTTCATCCCATAGATGAGACCACAAGTTAAGACTTGAATAGATTCAATCTTTGAAATATTATTGAATAAAATGAAGTTACGGGATACTTCATTAAGTCCCGATATATATATCCACATATATATCTCTTATATATTTCCTGGAAACCTCTGTCATGTAAAGTATGAACAGAGTTTATAATATCCAATGAATTTTGGAAAGAAAAGAATTTTGGCATAAACCCGATATCTTGCTGATCAGGCAAAGATACCAGTAAGTAACCTTTTCTACTAGTAGATGGACGAATTCCCCACTGGTCATCACCCTGGCCGCATTAGGACCTCTGCTGGACTGCCACTCAGCCACTTACGCATTGATGGACTCCCACTGAGCCACTTACACTTTCATGGACGCCCACTGAGCACATGTTGCTTATTCCGACTCAAATAGATAGACTTACTTCCCGAACGTTGGGTAAGTAATCAATTCATTTATAAAAACAGCAACCTCGTTGCGAATATAAATATACCACAGAGCCGGATCCTTTAGATTTTTGAGCGAGTATTTAAGTCCCCTTCAAAAAGGAAGATCTTAATTTGAAAACGAGTTTTGGGATCCGCTCTAACTTTTAAAAATCATTTTGAAGACTCGAAAACATTTTTAAGAATGTTTGGAGTAATGCTGATTTAATGAAATAAATCAGTCCCGATATATTAGAAAATATATGAATATTATTTAAATAATATTCCCATAAGGATAATATCTATATAAATAATTTGAAGTAGAAGTTTTAAAACTCATACTTGAAATGAATAATAAATAACCAAAGATATACTTATACGAAGTACGATCTTTATTTGAATAATCGAAAATAAGTTTGATTATCGAAACATTATTCTTTAATAAAATAAAGAATATTATTTAGTAAATAAGCGGAGTCATAAGTCCTCGAATGAATATTCAAAATAATATTCATTAAATAGAATAAACGGAGTCATAAGTCCTCGAATGAATATTCAAAATAATATTCATTAAATAAAATAAACCGAGTCATAAGTCCTCGAATGAATATTAAAAATAATATTCATGAATAAAATAAAGCTATCGAATAAACCTTATTCGATTAATAGTTTTGAAAACTATATCTATATCTATATATATAAATATATATAATATACTCGGGAACATCGACTCCCGGTTTTAGAAAATGTTCGCCTTTGGGTCCCCTATACTAAGGGTATACGTAACTACTGCTTATCTCTAATATAGGTATTATGCAGCTTATAAGCATTGGAATCAACAGTTAGATATCAATATTATGAAACATGCATGCATATAAACCATATCAGCATGCTCCAATATATCGCAAGATTTTGCTAATAACAATCATGCATCTATCACAAGATAATGCATATACATATATACATCACCACAACAGCATAACGGGTAGAAAACTTTCTTGAGCGACTGGGGGTGATAAAAGGCTTGGGACGAGTCTGGTAACCTATAAACAACATATAAGTTGGAATTAAACCAAAGTAGCTTAAGAATCTATACTTTAACCAATTAGACCATAACGTTCGCTTTTGCACTTAACGATTCACTTAAGTCGCTCGAGTACCCTCGGCTCCACCATTTTTAATAAATTAACCATTAGAAATTTTAAGGCAATTCTTTCACGAGTACCCTACCAACTGCCTAACCCACTTTACATAATTGTTTCATACTCCAATTAGTCATTTAAGGGCCCTAACCAAGGTTTCAAATTAAGGCGAGGGGGTAATGGTTCGTTCGCGAAATGTCGTTACTTAAAATGGTCGTTTCTCCTAAACCGTACATTGGATTCAAGCGAACCACATATCAAAACGAAGCTCGTAACATGAACTATCTAATCATGGCAATAGTCAAAACCTAACAGTGAGCTCACGGGTCCTGATGTTAAGAACAAAAGCAGTCTAAGGTAAATCGGGCATTACGACGGCTATGTTTACGCGATTACCAAATTTGTACAACTCCAAATCAATCCACAATTAATCCCACAATCATTACTACAACCAAACTCCATCCATACTCTACTACAACAGCCCCAACATCTCAAGATTTCCAATTTATACTACTCTCAATCATGAACTAAAAGCTTATACTTAAGCTCATTAACTAATAATCAAGATTTACTACTTCAAAAACATTACAAAACCAACCCAACTCTAAATATACAATAATCATGCTTCTAATGAACTATACTACTCATAACAAGCTCTTAACATTCAATGATAAGGCTAGGTTAAGAGATTATACCTTCCTTGTGAGTAGGAGTAACTAATGAGCTTGAAACAACCTTGGAAAATCCTTACAAAAGCTTTATCTAAACAAAAACACAAGATCAAAATTTCAAGTTCTTGAAAGCACTATTCACCCTCTTCTTCCATGAATTATTGGAAGAGATTGTGAAGGAATTGGAAGTTTAGATTCATAGGATATCTATATCTATGTACAAGGAACCTTAGATAATTACCTCACTAATTAACAAAGCTTGGAACTTAAATTTAGATTTTTTCTGCTTTGGAAAAAGAAAAGGGCCGAGAGCTTCTTGTTAGAAATGCAAGGTCAACTTCTCAAATTTGATTTTGTGTTATGAATTGTTGGCTTGGTTGCTTCCGTTGTTTTGTTTAACTAAATTGTT
Source organism: Apium graveolens (assembly GCF_009905375.1). Lineage (NCBI taxonomy): Eukaryota > Viridiplantae > Streptophyta > Magnoliopsida > Apiales > Apiaceae > Apium > Apium graveolens. The sequence continues at coordinate 224,177,348 of NC_133648.1, forward strand.
ACCATGGTAAAAATTGTGTGGCTTATAATCAACCAACAATTCCTTCCCATTGTGTCATGCTTATGTCATCCTCTTATGTCATCTTCCCACACTTGTCTTCTTCTTGTTGGTGTGATGACATCATCATCACTAACCTCTTTGATTAACTCCTAATTACTTGGCTAATGATCGCTGATCTGTTATACGGTTCACTTAACTTTCATTTTCGTTTATCGTTTGAGTGATCATACCCGGGATCTTATTACTTGGGTTCCCTTAACCTTTCTCAATACATTATATTCCTTTTATGACCCTCTCTTATAATCCTTGAATTTAAATACTTTTTATCCTATTACCTTATACTCAATTCTTTCGGTATTTGGTGGATTTTCGGGAAAAATCAAAATGTTCGAATTTGGATTCTGACGATCTTTACATACACTTATATACCATATAGAGTACTAATAAGATCTCAGAATAACAATAAAAGAACCTCTACAAGGTGAGGCATGAAAAGTTTTCTTATTCAGCATAATCAGCAAAATCACTATTCATAAGGGTTACAAAAAGTCCAAAATTTTGGGTTTATTACACGCCACCTAATCATGTGTTGTGTGCCATATAGTATGAAAGACTGGCCATCTTGAATACAAATATGGTTGTCTCATTCCTATCTAAATCATTATTCATTCTTTCTTCTTCAATCATGATTTGTTGATTCATGAATCCTTCTGATTGATTCCTTGTACTCTTATCCCTTACAAAAAGTTTCGAATCAGAATCATATTGTTAGGTCCCAATGTGTTTGTAGAAGGGGGGGTTGAATACAAACGTTACCAAATAATCGAATAAATGCGGAATAAAAAATGTGAAACAAAATTCAAGTTAAATAAAAATATTATTAAACTTGAAAGGTGTTATAACAACTGTATCGATTACAAGGTATTAATCTCAAATCAATTATCACAAATCTAGAATAAATTCGACATGAACTTTTTCTATTTTTGCAATAATTAGAATCAAATGCTAAACGCGATTTGAGATTAAGTTCTAGGGATTTTGATCCGCTAGATTGTTACACAAGAACAAGATAAAGATTTCTAGTTGATTGGATTTAACTTTGCAATCTAGAAATTGATCTTTGAATTTCAGCAGAGAACAATGAAATATTTCTTAGGCGGCTGCTGTGTTCTTGTATTTTTTCAGTTAGTGAATGTCTTCTGCTTCTTTTTCTTTTTGTATGCAATCCAACAAAATTACTTGAACTGCAATGACAATCGGTAGGACAATCTCTTTGGCTCAGCAAGACTTTCAGTAGGACTTTCAATTGTACTAGCAAGACAATCTGATTGAACTACAATGACTATCGGTATGACAATCAGTTGAACTAGCAAGACAATCTCCTTCCTAGTGTAACTTTCGGTATGACAATTGAAATGACTTGGCATGACAATCGGTATGACAATCCAGATTGTCATGCTAGTTCATTTTCAATTGTCTTGCTGATTTAAGACTGTTTTTAAACCAATTAAACTTCTGAAAATTCCTAAAATTAATTCAGAATTAATTAATCAATTAATTCAATTAATAAATAAATTATTCTTCGCAGATATAATTTATTTTCTTAATTAAATTAGATGACTTAATTAATTAATAGAGAATTAATTCTAGTCTTGAGCAGCAACCATTCTTCTGCAAATCTTCTGAAAATCACTGAAAATTATGAATCAATTCCACCACTTCAATGTTGACACTCAATGTACTGTCTGGTTCATAAGTGACTAACTTCCGTGACGTTTCTTCATGTGTTGACTTTGATACTCTGATTTTCTTCAGATTAAATCCTTGTAATTAATGATACTCTGACGAGATCTCTGTCACTTGATTAAATCCACGATCTTGATTTATATCACTGAGGCATGATCAACTTCTTGAACTTCTTCCAGTGAATTAACTCCTCAAGTCTGTAGATGAACTTTGTTTCTGAATCCTTTGACAGATATTACTTTGCGAGATCTCTCTGACGGTCGATCCACTATTTACTTATTACATTCTTATTTGAGTTGAGTTGAATCCTCGAATATACAAATAGGCTATGACATATGACTTACAATCTCCCCCTATTTGTTTGTTAGACAATAACACACAAATACCTAGAGGATAACTCAACTAACAAATAAGAAAAAGATATAAACAGAAATGCAAAGTAAATAGTAGAAAAGTTCTGGACTAGATTTAACATTTTCCAGATTCCAAGTAGATGTTCCTCTAGACTGAACATATCTTCAAGTAGTTCCATCTTTACATGTACAACCATATTTCCTGTTGAGAAGCCCATATCTCTTGCTTCTCCCCCTGTGAGAATCAACTGATTAAAGAAGATCACCTTCATTTTACCACCTCTCCCGTACAATAGGATCCGCATATAAAAACCAATGGTACTCCCCTAACAGCTTCTTCCCTTACTAGGAAATCACCTTGTGTTTACCACCTCTCCCGTACAATAGGATCCGTAGTTACAAACAACAATGGTGTGGTGTAGTGTACATTTTTAGGATCTTTTTCTTCCTCCCTGCTATTTCTCCCCCTTAGTTGAGGAATCCTCCAAACTATTACTTAAGCTTTTATCTCCCCCTTAAAGAAGGAATGTATGCCGTCGTCTGAAGGAGTTCTCATATTTCACTTGGTTGGAAAAGAAATAACAAGTAGTTTCTCTTTCTTCCTCACTGTGAGTGTGTGATTGTGTTTAGTGTACCTCACATGTGTTTCACTCTTCTCTCCACTCGTGTTTACACTCTTTCTCACAAGTATATCACTCCTCTCATAGCTCCAAAAATTAGCTATACCTGCAAGGAAAATCACCTTAGCCATCCTTAAGGAGGTCACAGGTGGTGCAATGGGAGTTCACAAATCCCCATCCTTGTTAAACTCGTCAGATGAATCTGAGTCATAATTTACAAGTTGCTAGTTTCCCTTTTAGGGTTCCAGATTTGAATTCTGGGAAGGTAAACAATGATCCAAAGAATTTAGCATAAAGATCAAAGTTCCCTTCTAATGTCTGTGAAGATATTTCCTTGTGACTCATCAGGTTATATCTGAATCATTGTCAACAAGTTGCCGATCTGCACCTATGTCAGATCCACTATCCGCAGATGCATCCAGGGGATTTAAGCCTGGGGAGGTAGACACTGACCACTGACATATGGCTTTTGGATCAGTATCCTCTCCTAACACCTGTAAAGGCAATTGGTCCATTAACGAACCTTAAACAATCGAATCTGACCTTAAAATGGTCGAAACTCTTGTTTCCGTCAACTCATCCTTTGTGTGTGTAACATTTCCTTGTGCATCAAGAATTGTTTATGTTTGAAATGGTGACACTACATCGGATACCTTGGCCGACAGGCAAATTTCAATAGACGCACCCTGTTGAGAGAATGAATCTAGTAACTGTTTTTGTGCCTTTTCAGCCATTACATCTTTTTGAGAAGATGTATGGGGGCTAGCAGTTGTCTCGATTTAAATACTACTCATTTATGTAGGAGACAGAGCTACTGGGTTGACTACAGAACCTTCCTTATGTGGTGCACTAAGGCACTATTTCCCTCACGCTCATTCATACTACATTTAGTGGTAAGAGAGTGTTGGTTGGTTCTGTTTTTGTGTTTGTCTTTACAGTCTGGGATAGATGTTGTGGGTTTTCAACCTCATGACTGTCAATGAAAGAAAGTCATTGGAGACTAAACCTGTAACACAGAACATATGGTAATAGAGAGAAAATGATTTACACTAGTGATTTCAAAAGATTTTACATGAAATAAGAAACCACTAATGTAGAAAGAAGTTTAATTTTGTTTTTCAATATGAATGAGTTTTTGGATAAAACATTGATCACTTAGGGTAAAGTCTAAGTAATTCTCATTCATGTCAAAAGCTTACAAATATCTGCAACATAATGTTAACAACATATCATTGACCGATACTTGTCAAGTACTTTAGATACTAATTGTTATGTTGCATTAATAATATATCACTGCACATATAAAACAATATGATTGTGCCTAGTGATAAGATAGTTATAAATATGACGACTCTACTTATTCATATAAAACTGTAACTGCAGTTAGAGTGCCATACCATGTCCTTGACGATTGCTTGAGCAGTATACTAGTTCATACCAACCTGAAGTGAGATTGTGAAGAAGAGATTGCATAGTCCAATAGATCTGCAACTGCAAAGTCCATGAACTGTGGTGCACTGACTTCCTCTTTTGACTCACCAAACAGGAGTACACTTGTACACATTTTACTAGAGTTCAATTCCAAGTGTAATGTGCAACAGGTGCTTGATATGTCGTAATATTCCCAAGTCTCGTCACTGGTGCTATATGTTGGATACTGCTTCCTGATAATAACCTAGCACAATATACAAAATTACAATGATAACATTCCCAGCTTGCAAACAGCCATATCCCTCGGATAAACCTTTGCTGTTATCTCCAAAGGTAATCAGGGGGCCAGCTTTCTCAATCCTCATTTGATAGCAGGGCTCTATCTCCGGTCATATGTCTTGATGATCCACTGTCAAGAATCTACACTACCGGTTACACATGTTTACTGCCCTGCACTTCAAATGGATTAGACCTTCTTCGGAACCCAAACTTGGTTGGGCCCGGCATACTTGTAGAATTGTCCTTTGTCAGGCAAAACAACATTTTTAATTTTAACGATCTCAACATCCTCAATGACTGAACATTTGACCTTGAAAATAGCCTTAACAAATTTCTGTATAAGCTTAGGCACAAATGTCTCCTTTCTAGCCTTAGAAGGACTAGCAGTCTTAGACCTATCATGCTTCATGTTATTCACATGCTGACGAGGAGTAGTCTTATCATTAGACACATGCTTACCATTAAAATAAGCATACATCATATTAAAAGCACAAGACATACAATTAGCAACACCACATGCTTTATGAGAGTGATTAATAGCAGGCAATTTATGCATGGCAGACATGGCATTTTTGTTATCCAACTCATGTGTGTCTGAGTTAGTCTCAGTTGCTTTCACAACTTTGACTGGAACTTTCGACACACTTGACTTGGAAACAATCTTCTCATTAGCATGATCTTCAGCACGTATTTCTTCTTGAATAACAGAAGAGGTCGCATCAAATGGTTCAGCAATTGATGCTTTATAGAGGGGTTCATCAACACCCTTAAGCACATGTGGTACTTCCCTCCCTTTAGAACATACATGAGGAGGTGAGTTTATGCCTAATTCTCCAATAGCAACATTGTAATCATAACCTATTCCAGATGTTTGATTAACAGCTTGCTTACTGTAGAGCTCTTTAGCCTTCGAACAAGAATTGAAGTAGGCTCTAACCATAGTCTCAAGACCGGTGATCTTGTCTTCGAGAATAGTTTCGAGTTTTCTATAACAGTCAACTCTATTCTCTAGAAAAGACACCTGTTCTTTCAATTTATCTTAATTAATGTGCACAAGTCTTAATTCATTGACCTCTTTCTCAAGGTCTGTGATCTGTAAACTTAACAGTTCATTATCACGACGTGCACAATCTAAGTTACCTCTTAGATGATAAACCATTTCAGCATCAGAAAGTTTTACCTCTATTCTTGACGATGAAGCTTTTCCATCAACAGCCATAAGAGCAAGATTTCCTTCTTCTTCATCTTCACTGTCAGTATCATCCCAGCTTCTTCCCTTTGCCAGATAAGCCCTTTCAGAGTTCTTTCTTATTTGCTTTGGCTTCCTACATTCTGTGGCAAAGTGTCCCAACTCATTGCAGTTATAGCATCTAATGGTGCTTCGATCAACCATCCCTGTTTTGTACCCACCACTGCTGGTGTTAGAGGATGAAGATCCACCTTTCTGGAATTTGTTGTAGTTGGACTTGTACTTAAGTTTGGGATTCCTCCTGAATCTGACATGGGAGAATCTCTTGACAATTTGGGCCATTGATTCATCTTCCAATTGCTCCAGCTCTTCCAAGGAATAAAAATCATCACTTGATTGATTTGTAGTAGGAGGATCATATTCTGCTACTAACTCATTTTCCTCACCCTTGGAAAACTGTACCATTCTTTCTAACTGTTGAGATTGTTGTTGTTGTTGACCTTCAGCTACAAGTGCATTAGATGTGCTGACCATTCTATCCTTCCCGTAGACTTCCTTCTGTTGAATCTGCTCCAACTCATAAGTTTTTAACACTCCATAGAGCCTGTCCAAAGAAATCTCACTCAGATCTCTAGCTTCTCTAATGGCAGTGATTCTATGTTCAAGATGAGCTGGCAGTGTTAAAAGGAACTTTTTGTTGACCTCCCTGATTGAATAATACTTTCCATTGATGTTCAGGTTGTTGATCAACGCATTGTACCTCTCAAACACTTCAGTAATTCCTTCTCCTGGATTTGATTTGAAATGTTCATATTCAGAGGTTAGGATTTCCAACTTGTTCTCCCTAACTTCCTCTGTGCCTTCATTAATTACCTCAATAGTTTCCCACATGTGTTTAGAATTTTTACAGTTCATCACATGTCTGTTCATCAAGGGATCAAGGGAATCAATTAATATTAATTGAAGGATGGCATCCAAGGAGGCTTCTTCCTTCTCAGCAGGAGTAAAATCTTCGGGCTCTTTTGGATAGGTTCTAGCTTTAGTAGTCACCACACCATCTATTATTACCTCCGGTTCAATAACCATCGGAGTTTTTATACCCTTCTTTAACAAGTTTGAATATTTGGGATTTGCAACTTGTAAAAATAATAGCATCTTCTTCTTCCACATGATATAATTCTCTTTATCAAATTGTGGAATTTTAACGGTTCCAACTTTATGTGAAGTCATTATGAATTTTTTGAATAAATAAAAATTCAAGGAGTTGAAAAATCACAAAAGTCTAGGATCTTGATTTGTTCGTTAATCAGAAGGCTCTGATACCAATTGTTAGGTCCCAATGTGTTTGTAGGAGGGGGGGTTGAATACAAACGTTACCAAATAATCGAATAAATGCGGAATAAAAAATGTGAAACAAAATTCAAGTTAAATAAAAATATTATTAAACTTGAAAGGTGTTACAACAACTGTATCGATTACAAGGTATTAATCTCAAATCAATTATCACAAATCTAGAATAAATTCGACATGAACTTTTTTTATTTTTGCAATAATTAGAATCAAATGCTAAACGCGATTTGAGATTAAGTTCTAGGAATTTTGATCCGCTAGATTGTTACACAAGAACAAGATAAAGATTTCTAGTTGATTGGATTTAACTTTGCAATCTAGAAATTGATCTTTGAATTTCAGCAGAGAACAATGAAATATTTCTTAGGCGGCTGCTGTGTTCTTGTATTTTTTCAGTTAGTGAATGTCTTCTGCTTCTTTTTCTTTTTGTATGCAATCCAACAAAATTACTTGAACTGCAATGACAATCGGTAGGACAATCTCTTTGGCTCAGCAAGACTTTCAGTAGGACTTTCAATTGTACTAGCAAGATAATCTGATTGAACTACAATGACTATCGGTATGACAATCAGTTGAACTAGCAAGACAATCTCCTTCCTAGTGTAACTTTCGGTATGACAATTGAAATGACTTGGCATGACAATCGGTATGACAATCCAGATTGTCATGCTAGTTCATTTTCAATTGTCTTGCTGATTTAAGACTGTTTTTAAACCAATTAAACTTCTGAAAATTCCTAAAATTAATTCAGAATTAATTAATCAATTAATTCAATTAATAAATAAATTATTCTTCGCAGATATAATTTATTTTCTTAATTAAATTAGATGACTTAATTAATTAATAGAGAATTAATTCTAGTCTTGAGCAGCAACCATTCTTCTGCAAATCTTCTGAAAATCACTGAAAATTATGAATCAATTCCACCACTTCAACGTTGACACTCGATGTACTGTCTGGTTCATGAGTGACTAACTTCCGTGACATTTCTTTATGTATTGACTTTGATACTCTGATTTTCTTCAGATTAAATCCTTGTAATTAATGATACTCTGACGAGATCTCTGTCACTTGATTAAATCCACGACCTTGATTTATATCACTGAGGCATGATCAACTTCTTGAACTTCTTCCAGTGAATTAACTCCTCAAGTCTGTAGATGAACTTTGTTTCTGAATCCTTTGACAGATATTACTTTGCGAGATCTCTCTGACGGTCGATCCACTATTTATTTATTATATTTTTATTTGAGTTGAGTTGAATCCTCGAATATACAAATAGGCTATGACATATGACTTACACATATACACAAATTCCTTCTTATGTAAGGTCTATCCTTTGAATGTTTTAAAAAGGAAGTAAAATGAACCCGTGTAGCAGATGGCGTTACGTAATAAGTGTGGATAATTGCAAGCCAAGGAATGGTGGACATTTACGTGCAGAGAAGAATCATTATGCCGATAACGGGATTATTACGAGGACAGTAAAGCAAAGGCGAAAATCTGTACACATGATATGTTACAAGTATGAAATTTTGGCGTGAATTGGAGTAATTAGCAAACCGTATGAGGTAAATTAACTAGAGAAAAAAAAAGTAAAGTTGCATGTATCAGATGAGGCAAATGATCGATTGGACAAAGGAGGAGAATGAAGAAATTCTTAATAATAACCAGATAATCGATTAGCACGTTGTGAAAATGAAGCATACCTCAATCATGTGGGAGATATTTGTTATGAAGATTCAAGATCGAAGAAATGCTAGTTATGAATAAACTTTAAGTGCGTTCGTCAAGGAATGGTTGGGCTTTCCCACTCGAGTAAGTGAGTTGTGGTAAAATTGATGCTTATAGCTAGGTCAGCAAAGAAGGTTCAATATGGAAAGACATAAGGGGATATGAAGGTATGGTGGTTTTACTGCAACAATATTTAAGATGTGAAGCTTTAAAACCAAATGAACTCATTCGCAAGATTATAATAGTGTTGGTTAAGACCACGTGCTGGTTATCGGAAGTTGAACAAGTTGACTAATAAGAATATGTGTATGTTTTAAAGGATGGATAAATTGTTAATTAGAGAACTTGAATTGAAACACAAACTAGAAGAATTCTAGAATAATTTATTATTGTACTCAGTAGTGATATTGTGATATAATTATAAGATATGAGAAAGGTCATGGTATAATCAGAATTGTTCGCTATAATCCTTAGTTGAACTAGAATATGGGTTGTATTGGTTAGTATTATATGTGGTGGTAAAATGGTGAGTTTAGAAGGTGGAAGTTAATTGGTACACTTGTGGGTTGATTGTTGATTGTGTGATTGATTGTTGGTGTCGGCTCGAGTCCGACTGGTAATCAATAATATAAAGGAGATGCTGCCCAAATTTTCGGAGATTACCCTACTTTTAAACATAAAAGGTATACTTGCTTGTGTTATTGATATTCCTGTTGATACTCCAAACAATTATGATCTCGGCTCTTGAAAAATGTAGTTACAGCCAATCCGACTATATATAATTGGTCTTTAATTTCATTTAGCTAGTCATCACTTGGTGCAATTGATCAATTAAGTGAGTTCATTGGTTAATTTTACCAATTAATGGTCAGTTAGATGGAAATCGATTCCAATTAGATTAAGTCAAAATTTTGATGTGACTTTCAATCCGAAATCAAAGTAATGAGGAATTTGGAGAAGGTAAGGACACCAGTAGAATTTAGAAATTGCTGCAAGTGTGTGAAATTTTAGTTGGATATATGCCTTTTTAATGGACAAGAGAAATAAAAAAGTTATTTTTATGAACAAGTGAGAGAAATGTTCACAAGAACTAAAGATTTAAAATAAGAGCAAAGTGAAGTAAGGAAGGAAAGAAAGAAGGGAGTTGAAATAAAGAAGAGATTAATAACTACACCAATATGGATTTTATTAGACAATCAAAGAGATTTTATCATCTGCAATAAAGTTTTATCAAAGGACGTCTTGTCTCTAAATTATTGTGATAATCATACAATAAATGATTTATCAAGTATTTCTGTTTTGGATAAAGTGTGAGATACAGTTTTAATTCAGTTTCCGATTAATGTTGATACTTAGGTTGTTGTTAAATATCGAAAGTGGTATTAATATAGATGATTGATGTTTACTTCAAAATGGGATGTTGTGAGCATCAAATTTCGTATTAATATCTAATTTGATATGACAGCAAAATGAGTATTAATGTCAACAGTTCGGTTTTGAATGAGCTATGAGAATGAAGAACGGAGATAGGAAAGGAAGTGAAATCAAAAGGGTGATGAAGAAACTTTATAAGATGCTAGGATATAGGTAAGATGTGGGCATTATGTGGGACTGGAGTAAAGTGAAAAAAAAATTAATTAAGACATGGAATGCATCCCAGGAATACGATCAAGTACCGGGGCCTAAAAGAAAATATTTAGTGACCAAACGTGAAGAGAAAGTGGGAGAAATATGTAAGTAAGTGTTATACCTACCCAAGAATCAGAACGAAGCATAAAAGGCGAGATGGATTATTATAACCATTGATTTTCAAAAATATATATATATATATATATATTTTGCCAAGAGACGTCGTAGTAAAATCATCCGAGAACCAAAGGTGAGGATAGTGTAAATTAAATTCATTAATAGGTTATCCAACCCAGTCTTGCTCTTTGATTTGTAAGCAATTCTTCCAATAAGTGGGTTAGTTGCTTCTTAAAGAAATGGTGGTACGTCATCAGATCAAGAAATTTATTGTAAATGATCAATATTGTGTGATTTGAGATTTGACAGGAGTATTCAGAATACGATGAATTATGTCAAACCAGAATAGTATATACTACTCCTAGATGAATGGGCACTAAGTAAGGCGGAACTAAAAAGACAGGAATTTGGTTAAACATTGATAACTCAAGAGATTCAAGCTACTCCGAAAATAGGATGCAAGACCGAAATGGCAAAGTAGACTTTCTGATAATATGGCACGAAGAAAGAATAAACGTTATATGTGACTAGACGTCAAGGAAAGCATTGTAGTCAGTTTCTTATGAGAACTTCTTAAAAACAAAATAAATGATAATATGGGTTAAAAATATGCCGATGATGCCTCCATGCTAGTGTATTTCCTTCAAAGTAGTAGGAGATTTTTGCTCAGCAAATATACTCGATTGTGATTCAAGAAAAATAAGATATAGTGATAAGTTTGTGCGTTAATCATATCCAGTCAAGATTTTCTAGTTGATCCTTAATTCTAAAGTAATATCGAGAACGTTAGAAATCGAATACGCCATGGTTTCAGTATATCATTTGTAGATGGACGAGAAGATTAAAAGAACGATTAAAGAGCCTAAAATGCGATTGGAAGCGATTATGAACTAAGTTAATTGAATAGAGAAACCTTTGGAAATGGAGTTTAATAACCAGTAGCTATTTCAAACTTCATGAGTATGAATTACTAGAATTACAAAGAAAAGATAATTAGTAAGCATTATGCTGGTCCTCTTCAGACAATAAAATAGTTAGGATAAGTGTAAGTAAGTTGGCTTCACCTCCACACGTTTAGCAAAATTCATAAGGTATTTATATGTGAATACTCAGGAAGAGTAATTTAGCTCCATTATATATAAAATGGAGACTTGAGTTGAGTTATATGAGCAACAGATAGAATATAATATCAGCGAGAGGTTGTTAAGTAATGAATGATGCTACGAGTAAAAGTTTATGAAGAGTTGTAAGGTTGAGGGATCAACCTGAGAAGATGGAAGTGAGACACATGAATATATTATTATCTGACCCTTAGTGTGATTCTGAGGTCATAATCCTTTTAAGGGGGGAAGGATGTAATATCCGGGATATCGCGTGTAATTATTTTTATCAATAAATAATTTTTATGTGATTATTATGTGATTTTTGGTGAATTATTTGATGATTGGTGTGTATATGTGGATGATTATATGTGGTAAAGTATAAGTATGTTAATTTTATTATGACCAGAATTGAATATAGTAATTACAGTATTTTTCTGGTAATTTTTGGACTGTTATATGATTTTATATTGATTTATGATTTATTAATTATTTTCTGAATAATTACAAAATTATTTTATAAAGCCGGGAATCGTACAACTTCAACCGTTTTTGCGTTTTTACAACCCGAAACTCTTTCGAAAACTCCTTCCAAACCTAATCTGGTAATTCCGAACATTTTCCGTGTTTTGACTTTTTCGATCCGGATTACGGTTTGACCCTTCAGCGGCCCAACGCAAGATTTTCGATACGATAATCATTTTGGTGGATCATCAAAACCCGTATTCTCGAAAGACGAGATATTATTACATTATTTTCGTATAAAGTATTTTATAAAAAGCCAGGTTTGGATAATTATCTAATACTGGAATTAAATCGGATCGTTTTTGTAATTACTTAGCGACTAAGTAACTAATTTATCGATCCAATACTCGTTTTTGCAGTTACTTAGTGGCTAAGTAACTAATTTAACGATCCAACATGAACCAATATTCCAAAAATATAAATAGCCCTTTTATCATTTCATTTTCGTATAATCACAATCAGTTAGTAAAACCCCGTAAAATACGGAGAAAATGTCGAATTCACGTCGCGTTCTTCATAATCAAACGTACGAACGAAGGCGTTATCGAACTCCGATTCGGGCGTGCAATATATCAAAAAAAAGCTCTCGAAAAGTTATTTCACAATCAATCATCCATTTCAGTGCAGAAATCAAGGTGATTTTCTTATTTAATTATTTATATTTGAATTATTTAGTAATTAAAATATGAATTTTTCTTTTTGATGTTTTGAATGTGATTTGATGGCATAAACATGTAGATCTTTTCTTCCTGGGCATTTTGGTATATTATATGACTAATTTGGAGTTCAATAACATGTTCAAATTGTTGTTTGATTCTCGGAATTAAAATTAGGGTTTATGTTCTCTGAATATTTTCAATTAAAAATTAGGGCTTTCTTACCTAGGGGTTATTGATGCAATTGGTTGGTATCATTGGATAGATCGTGTTGAGAGGAGTCTATTGAGATCAGTTTGAGGACCGAAGGATACCGGAAAGAGCTCGCCGGAAAACTCGAACTCGTCGATTTTTGGCGGTATTTCTCGGCAATCCATGCCCGTATAGAGCAAACCACATGTACGATAGTAATCAGGACAGTTATTTGTCGAGTTCTGCAGTTTTTGAATGAATTCTGGGCAAGGTATCGGTTCCCGGCGTTTTTTTCCGGCGAAGCAGGGTGGCGGCTGCAAAATTGCAGTATGGCCCCCTGACTTTTAAAGATGGTGATGATTAGTCACCCTATTTTCATTTGTGTTAAATCAACCCCTACAGTTTCAAATCTTTCAAATCATGCACTCTAGTTTCCAAAATTTAGGGAAACAGGATTGCAGTTTTAAAAATGTTTAAAATTTATATTTCTATCTATTTTATTTCCAGAAATTGATTTTTATTATTTTTAAATTACAAAAATTTATTATTTAATTTGTGAAAAATATTTTTTTATTGATAAAAATTAATCTTAATTAATTAATTAATTAATTAATTTTAGTTAATAATTAATTTTTAATTAGTCAATTAATTTAAATGTTAATTGATTAATTAATTTAATTAGTTATTAATTAATTTAAATTGATTATTGAATTTGATTTAATTATTTATTTTGATTTAAAAATTCTGAAAAATAGTTTCGAGCTTTAAAATATTATTTTAAATTATTTTTAAAAGCTCGATAATTATTATAAAAATATTTTAAAGTCAGATTCGGGTATTCGAACCCTGTTATTTAATTATAAAATAACTCGGAGACCCATTTTAATTCTGAAAAATGTTCAAAAATTCATATTAAATACTTGGAAAATCATTTTAACCCCGAATCTTCTTTGAATAATTATTTTAATTGAATATCTTACATGCTACGTGTTATATGTGATCTGATTGATGCGTAATATGATTGTACGTGTATTGTTTGACTATTTTAGTCATAACTTTCAAGTTGTAAATCGGATTTGGGTGAAACGAATGGTAGATAAAAGCTTATGCCGTCTATGTGACAATTAGAGTGATATGCGATTGAGTATTGATAGATACTTGTGATGTCTAGTAGAGTAAGCGAGGCATAGAAAAGAAGGCCAAAGATCAGTGAATAGAACTGAAGTGTAGATAAAGAAAGCAAGTGATTGATGAATAGAGGCATGACACAGAAAAAGAAGGAAAGTGATGGAAAAGTAAAACTGTTAATTGGGTACAAGAAAAGTTGGAAATCATCGGTGATTAGGAAAGTACTTCTAAACCTTTCTTCAAGATATATTGTAAATATTTTCAAACTTTCTCAAATCATTTTGCTAGTATTTTCAACCTGTCTTATATTGCAAGCGCTTTAAACTATTCAACCTTGAACCCTGATTTTTATTGATTTTGAGCCCTAAGCCTTATTCTTCATAAACCATTGATTGTTGAATTATCAGATATGAGCCAGTCACATACGATACTACTCCATCAATACATATCTACCATATACTGATTTCTAATACTGAATTGCTTGACATACCAACCCTTATTCCTTGTTTAACAGAAGACCAATCCTTGGAACCCTGGAACCCTTGGTCTTCTACTTTCTGATTCTCTCCTTGATTGAAAGTCAATCTCTTTTGAATTTCTTGTTACACCTTAATGGTATTGTAAATCACCCTATGCTTCAAGATAAATGTTGTTTATGATTCAGCTTATTGAATTACATTGTTTATCATATTGCTATGCTGGAATTTGATTGTTTTTAAATACGGACCAGATTCGTGGTCGGACCAGATTCGTGGTCATAATAGGCCAATGTGTGCCTTGGATCCAGTATATATAGAGCAAAGTTGGGAGCCTTGCTCGGGGTTAGTGCGTGACTGATCAGCAGTCTAACCTTGGTTTTTAAAATGATAAGTGAATCCAATTCTAATCATTGTTTATTCAGAAACTTGACTCTTCTGAATCATTTTAATTAGTTATTGTTTAACCTCAGTTATTATTATTATGACTTGCTGAGCTAGTTAGCTCACTCTTGCAATCCTTTTTATATTTTCAACAGTGGAAAAGGAAATTGTCGGTAACAAGAATTCCCAGTCTAGTGTGTGAGCTAGGATTCCAGGTTAAGTTGGATCGAGCTAGAAGGAGCTTTATATTGTAGATGAATTATGCAAGATTGTAAGAATGATATCATCATCAATTGTAAGTTGAACTAGTTGGGATTTGGTACGATATAATAAAAGATAAGGTTGTAGCTTGTTTTCATACTTGAACCTGTTGCAATCCATGGTTGTGAAAAGAAGGGTCAACACATATAATATTTTATATACAGGTTTATACATTATGTGTGTGTGTGTTGAGGCCCAAACTTCTGATCCGGGTTTGGAGGGCGTTACAGTTTGGCTCACTACTTGCTTACCCTGATATTACAGCTAGCAGATATGGTTAGATTCAAGCAGACAGCGCGTAAGACTTGTGATACCGATTCATATGTTCGAGCTCAGGTAGTTAGTGATTTTGTGTGTGAGGACTCGATATTGGAATCAGGTTGTAATAGTTAATAGTGTTGGGCTGTTCCGAACCCTAAACTGTAAGATCTTGGATTAAGATGTATTTACTTCCTTTTGTTAACTAATATAATTACTCGTATATTATCTTTTGTAAATGTTTGGGGCATGACATGTTTTGGTATTAGAGCTACAGTTTAGAGTACCTGGACAGCCCAAATAGGTTATATATGTATATAGCTTTATATAATATTATACGAGAGTTTAGGTATAGGATATTCGAGTCATTCACTACTAATTCTCTTATATATATACATCGTTTAGCAGCAAAGGGCGCATTCATCATCATCTCCTGAACCGTCTGACACAATTGCTTTCTCTGTGTATGCTGAGTTGAGGCGTGAGTTCGACAGGCTTCAGGGCAAGTACGATCGAATGTTAGAGCGATTGAAGAACGTGTATCTGGATAGCCAAAACTATGCAGGAAAGCCTAAGGAGCAGATGACTGCGAGACTTGAGACTTTGGTTCAGTACGTTAACACTAAGCTTGATGAGATGCCATCGCACCGAGACCGTACCAGCCAGTATACTATCCAGATGATTACGGACGAGCTCCAGTGTATTGTGAAGGCGCTTCGTGAAGAGAAGGCAATCGGACCCCATTCTGATGGAGTGGAGCCTTAGTTCTTTCCATTATCTACTTTTCATGTCATTGTATTATTGGACTTTGTAGAATTCCCTATTGTTTCCTTAAATTAAGCATGTTATCCCTAGATTCAGACTCTATTCCAATCTTGATGTACCTTGACCCTAATTTCGATAATTATGCACTATCGTTCTATTTGCTTTCAATTGTTCTTATGCTTTTATATGCATTACCCTTATTGTTTAATTTGAAACCCGATTGAATGAATATAATGACTTGTGACACCATAAACATGAAATTTTATGTATTGTTCATACCTGTTTTGATATAACTTCTATTTCAGGATTATGCCACCTAAAAAGAAGAACCCGACAATAACTTCTACCACAGATCCTAATATTCTTCGACTTCTGGAAACCTTACAACAGCAAACAAACGCTATAGCTCAACAACAACTAACTCTTCAACAACAAATTGAAAACCAAGATAACCGTGAACCACACCAACCACCTGATCCACCAATACCACCTCGACAAATTGTTACTTTTAAAGCTTTTAAGAATGTGAATCCACCTGCATTTCATGATACCACTTATCCGGTAATAACTAATACATGCATTAGGGAAATGGAAAGAGCTTTTGAATTGGTTCAGTTAGGAGAAGATCAGAAGACGCCATATGCTACTTATTTTCTGAAAGGGGAAGTCATCTATTGGTGGGATTCAGTGAAAGTTATGGAGATAAATCAGCCGGTTTCTTGGGAAAGGTTTAAGAGGTTATTTCAGGAAAAGTATTACCCTAAGTATATGTAGAATCAGATGGAGCTTAAATTTCATGAATTGAAGCAAGGAAGTATGTCTATATTGGAGTACGAGAAGAAGTTTACAGAGCTGTCAAGGTTTGTGACGAAGTATACCAACACTGAGGAAGAGAAAGCAAAGAGATTCCAACAAGGATTAGAGCCTTGGATCAAAGATTGGAGAGAAAGTGGTATTTAAGGGTTAAAGGCAAGAGCGACTGTTTCTTACAATCGTCCAGGCTAAGAAATTGCTTAGGAGAGGTTGCGAAACATTCCTAACCTATGTAGTGGATTCGGAAATAGAGAGCCTCCGCATGGAAGATATCCCTGTAGTCAACGAATTTCCAGATGTGTTTCCAAATGAACTACTAGGTTTACCACCCGACTGACAGATTGAGTTTGAGATCAACTTTGCTCCAGGCACGAAACCAGTTTCGAAGGCACCTTATAGAATGGCACCAACAGAAATGA
Organism: Apium graveolens; assembly: GCF_009905375.1. NCBI lineage: Eukaryota > Viridiplantae > Streptophyta > Magnoliopsida > Apiales > Apiaceae > Apium > Apium graveolens. The sequence goes on from NC_133648.1 coordinate 224,194,773, forward strand.
AAGAGTTGGCGATCCAGCTACAGGAATTGTTGGACAAAGGAGTGATGCGGCCAAGTACGTCACCATGAGGAGCACCTATTCTGTTCGTAAGGAAGAAGGATGGAAGCATGAGGTTATGTATAGACTATCGAGAATTGAATAAGATGACGATTAAGAACCGTTACCCGCTACCAAGGATAGATGATTTATTTGATCAGCTGAAAGGAGCTAAGTGTTTTTCCAAGATTGATCAGGATACCATCAATTGAAGATCAAAAAAGACGACATCCTGATGACAACATTCAGAACAAGATACGGACATTATGAATTCTTAGTAATGCCTTTTGGTTTGACTAATGCTCCTGTAGCATTTATGGATCTGATGAACCGGGAATTTAAAAAGTATTTGGACAAGTTTGTAGTGGTATTCATTGATGATATTCTTATATATTCAAAGTCAGAAGAAGAACCTATGCAGCATCTATGGTTAGCATTGGAGATACTCTGACGAGAGAAGTTGTATGCCTTCTAAGTGTGAGTTCTAGTTAAAGGAAGTTCAATTTTTGGGACATGTTATTGGAAATGAAGGAGTCAAAGTGGATACGGCAAAGATTGAGGCAATTATAAGTTGGGAGAGACTAAAGAAACCTACGGAAGTGCGAAGTTTTCTAGGATTTGTGAGATATTATAGAAGGTTTATTAAAGATTTCTCGAAAATCACCACGCCATTGACTAAGTTGACTAGGAAGAATCAGAAATTTGAATGGAATGCAGAATGTGAAGATAGTTTTCAAGAATTGAAATAGAGGTTGGTTACAGCTCCGGTACTAGTATTACCAGAGGATCAAGGAGACTTTGTGATTTTCATGATGCTTCACATAAGGGCCTAGGTTACTTGCTAATGCAACACAACAAGGTGATTGCGTATGCGTCAAGATAGTTAAAACCACATGAATTGAAGTATCCTACACATGACTTGGAATTAGCAGCTATAGTATTTGCACTCAAGATCTGGTGACATTACCTTTACGGAGAAAGGTGTGAGATCTACATGGATCACAAGAGTTTGAAGTATATTTTCACTCAGAAGGAGCTCAATATGAGGCAAAGGAGATGGTTGGAATTAATTAAAGACTATGATTGCTCGATAAATTATCATCCGGGAAAGGCAAATGTGGTAGTTGATGCGTTGAGTAGGAAAGAGAGGTTGGATATGGCAGCGGTATCAAAGGAATTATCTGGAGAAATCAGGAGATTTGAATTAGAACTGTGTGTTTGCAAAAAAGCTGAGGAGATTTGTCGTACTATGACTTTTCAGCCATCATTGTTAGAAAAGATGAAGAAATGTCAGGAAGAAGTGATGAAACATGAGAATAATCAATTGACCGGAGAAGAGATTTATACTCAAAGGGACGAACAAGGTATACTACGGTTTTCCTCAAGAATTTGGATTCCTCGTGTGACTGAATTGAAGAATGAGATATTACAAGAAGCTCATAATTCTAGATTTTCAATCCATCCGGGAAGCACCAAGATGTACCAGGACTTGAAGCAGAACTTTTGGTGGCCAAATATGAAGCGAGAAATAGCCGAATGGGTTGCAAGGTGCTATACTTGTCAGAAAGTGAAGGCAGAAAATCAAAGACCAAGTGGATTAATTCAGCCTTTAAACATTCCAGAATGGAAGTGGGAAAACATTGCCATGGACTTTATAGTAGGATTACCATAAACGAAATCCGGATATGACCCTATATGGGTTATAGTTAATCACCCTTATGAAGTTGGCACATTTTCTTCCGATTAACGAGAGGTCTTCATTGGACAGATTGGTCCACCTGTATGCGTATTACGACGTGGCGTACCCGTATCAATAGTTTCGGACAGAGATCCATGATTTAACTCGAGATTCTGGAAGCAATTTTAAGAAAGTCTTGGCACCAAGTTGAATATGAGTACGGCGTATCATCTGCAGACTGATGGTCAAAGCGAGAGGATAATTCAAACAACTGAAGACATGTTGTGTAGCTGTGTGATTGATTTTATGGGAAGTTGGGACGATCACCTGCCATTGGTAGAATTCTCCCATAACAACAACTATCACACCAGTATTGGCATACCACCATACGAAGCTTTATACGGACGGAAATGCAGATCACCAACCAGCTGGGATAAAGTGGAAGAAAGAAAGATTGTAGGCCCGGAATTGGTGCAACAAATTCATGAGACAGTCAAATTAATTCAGAAGAGATTACTTGCTGCTCAAGGTAGGCAACAAAAGTATGCAGACCCGGTACATAAGGATATCAGATTCCAAGTAGGTGAAGCCGTATTGCTGAAAGTATGACCGAGGAAATGATTGTCTAGATTCGGCAAGAAAGGGAAGTTAGCACCTAGATATATTGGTCCTTTTGAAGTTTTGAGTCAAGTAGGGAAGGTGGCCTATGAATTATCTTTGCTGCCTGGGTATCAGCATGTGCATAACGTGTGATAGAATATGAACCTATAGAGATTCAGGTAGACCTGTCATTTGTGGAGCAACCTGTCAAAATACTCGACTGGCAAGAGAAGAGTCATAGAAATAAGTTGGTCAAGTTGGTAAGAGTACTTTGGAGAAATCCCAAGGTTGAAGAGTCAACGTTGGAACTAGAGTCGGATATGTGTAGCCGGTATCCTCACTTATTCTCCTAGATTCTGAGGACAGAATCCTTAAAGGGGGAGAGGATGTTACGACCGGTATTTCTAAACCCTATCTATATATAATTGTGTGTATATAATTAAAATATAAATTATGTGGAATTATAAATGTGGATGATCTTTATGATTGAGTGCCTATAAACTAAGTGTTTAATGTATTAGTTTATATAAAAAAAATTTGAAAAGAAAATCTTATCATTTAATATTTTTAAATGATAATCAAAAGTACTTCATTTTATATGAAAAATCAATTTTAAAAATCTTTTAACAATAAATTCTCAAATTGTATATCATTAAAATTTTAAAATTATAAGCTATTTTATGATATTTATTTTGTGATTTATAGAGGTGCATTTATATTTATAAAAATTGTTTTATATAAATTAGTTTATTTTTAAATTATAAATTACTTAGTTGCCCACGCATGCAAATACCCTCCAATTCAATTTAAAAGGGCATAAGAGACAATTCATACCCCACTAACCTTCTTCTATCCACTAAAAGACTAAAATACCCTTGCATGCACTTTTGCTTGGTTATTGGAGAAGGGCACTTTAGTACATTCCAAATTCCACTATTGAATTAGTGCATGATGAACCATAAAGAGAGGAGTTAACCCAAAACCACACCCCACTCAAGCTCATCATTTTCACTCTCAAATTTTCTCTCCTCCCCCTCTTTTTTTCTTCATTCGGCCGAAGCCCCTTCCCCCATTCCCTTCAATTTTTTTTCATCAAATCCTTGCCATTCTAGTGTAATTCCATTACCCATTCATATAATATACACCTTACAAGAAGTTCCATGCTTAGGAGATGAAGTTTAATGCTTGCATGTCTTGATTTTATGTGATCTCCAAAGAGAAACTCTTAATTCATGTGAATTAAAGAGTTCTCTATGAGAATACTTTTTATGTGCATAAACTAAGTGTTTCCATGAATAAAACTCTTTTAAAACCTTTGCATGCTACTGATATTTAGTTGTAAATTCATATTCTACTTTGCATGTTAGAGATAGGGCATTATTTTCAAGTATAATCATGTTATATATCCTCTTCTTTTCGAAAATGTACATGTATGCTTAGTTTGTGTTAAATTCGACCTTATATGTGCTTAAAACAAATTGTTTCCTTGATATTATGCTTGATATTAGTTGCTAAAAGGTAGTGTGCATGATATTTTTAAGTATTTAAGAATTTTAAGTCGAATTTATGAGCTAATAACCCTCTTGTTTAGTCGAACTTGATTTAGTGATCATCTTGAGTTGAATGTTAAGTTTTATTTTGCATGTTGTTACTATAGGGCATGGATGATCTCCATTATTGGTTGAGACCTTAGTTTAGAGTCTTATAGTAGTAAATTTTCCTTGGTTGAGGTTTAATTCGTGGTTTTAAAGTGGGAGTTAAGGTGGAAAGGCTAGGATAGAATCCTGAATATTTTTCCAGATTTACATGTGAGTTTTGTGTTGATTTTGAATGGGCATTTCTTAGGCATTGTTATGCACAAGCCACGTGGAGTTAATACTTGGGTTATAATTGAGTCTATAAGTCACAAATTAGAGAAACCCAACCATTTAGTGAGGCGCACACACCAAAATTTAGAATCTGTCTAGCAGGGAACAGTTTTGTTGCAACTTAGAAATGAGGAGTTTTGACCATGTCATGGGTAGGCCCTCACTAGGCCTTGGTTAGACCAAGATAGAGGGAGTGTCAGAGGAGTTTTTCCAGCCACAGTTCATAGGAATTTAGTTAGAATCATGTGTCATAAGTTAGTGCAAAACAGGACACTTTTCTGTCCATAAAACAGGGGAACATTGGACTTTAAGCTTAGGCCCAGGTAGGCCCAAGATAGGCCCTTGAGCCACACCAAGTTTGAGAGTTGCATTAGGGTCAGAAGAGTCTAGTGTAGAATTTTGAGTGGTAAACTTGAAGTTTAAGGGTGTCAATTGTACTCATAAACCCATTGGTGTCACCATGAAATCACTATAATGAGCAAAATCACTTAACCTTTTATTTTAGGGCACTTATGAGTGAGGCCTAGGTTTACCACCATAGTTGTAAGATAGTATGAGGTCAGTAGAGTGTAAGGCCTGAGTCAGGGTCCATAAGAACTTGATGGTTTAGAAAAGGCACTCCGAGTTATGAGGATGATATTAAGAGTTTTGGATAGTTTAGCATAACTAAGTGACTTGAGTAAGTGGAGTGAGATCATCCAAGCCTAGTGATGCAATATAGTGTGTATGGATATATTATTATGTACTTAAATGTGATATGTGAACATGAGTGGCTATGTGAACTATTATGCTTATAAGGTAATTATAAGCGTTTATGTGTATATAGGCCTAAGTGCCAATATGCCTAATTTCGGTTTATAATTAGGTTGAGTTAGTGATTATATATTATAATGTGGATATTATTATTTTGTGTAGGCTCTCGAGACGAGGGTAAACTTGCCATTAAAGTCGAGTGAAGCTCCAGTTGCTCCCACCTGCCAGTCAGGTGAAGCCTTTCTCAAGGACAGTGTTTCAACCTACCTTTTTGTTTATACTGCAAGATAGTGTTAACCCAGTTCTTATATATGATGTGAGTATTCTAATTCACCTTGATATATATGATCCAAGTGGTTTCAAATCTATCTTTCGTATTATATGCAAATACCATGAACCCTCAAGTATCTATTACAAGTAGTTTAACTTTGCTTGGAGACTTCTATGCAAGTAATTTAAAAGTCGTACCATGCTAATATACCAAGTAATTGTGATGTGGAACCCTATGCAAGTTATACTCAGTAACCTTATCTTGATACCTAAAAGTCAGCTATCCCTTAAAAGTCGTTCATGATTGCTTGATAACCCTATCCTTACTCCTAAAACATGATACCTTGTTATATTTTGAACTGATTCTCACATTCTTTATATTTCAATACCTATGTCTTATCTGGAACCATTACCTTAAACCTAGTTTGACTTAGTTCCTTCATACTATCCGATAACCCTGCTAAATCTCATTTTCAAATTCCTTGTGAATAGAAACCTTGCAATTCCCTTGATAAAGTATATTCTAGTTGATCATGGCCTTGAAATTTAGTGGACATATTCCCTGTGCTTCAAAGTTGATCTAGAACCCTTGATAAAGATGCTCACTATTAAAGAAATTAATCGTCACTTGGCATCAGTTTTTAAAATAAAAAGTTAAAATTTGGATTCCAGTCCCAAAGGAGGACAAATATTTTCTTTAGATAGTGGATCTGGACTGAGACGCAAGTCCTTTCCGCTCTTAATTTGTAGGCTTAAAAGTTGCCTAGGGATCCCATTAATGTTCTAGAACCCAGCGAGGTTCGGGATTACTTCGCGGCTACTGTAATCCGTAGCGTCATAAAATGGTTTTTGATAACGAAATGGTTTTGAATGGTTTTATTACAATAAAAGATGCCATCATCCTGAAAGTTTATCTCTTGATACTATATTATTGAATCTTTCAATTCCATTGTTAATGTTTTATTCGTGTTTATGTATATTATAGCGCTTGTTGAGCATTTGGCTCACTACTTGCTTACCCTGATATTACAGCTAGCAGATATGGTTAGATTCAAGTAGACAACGCGTAAGACTTGTGATGCCGATTCGTATATTCGAGCTCAAGTAGTTAGTGATTTTGTGTGTGAGGACTCGATATTGGAATAAGGTTGTAATAGTTAATAGTGTTGGGCCGTTCCAAACCCTAAACTGTAAGATCTTGGATTCGGATGTATTTACTTCCTTTTGTTAACTAATATAATTACTCGTATATTGTCTTTTGTAAATGTTTGGGGCATGACAAGACTAACTTCCTTGCATTTCTGGATCCAAACCAAGCAGCTGAAATTTTCCAATATTTTGTCAAGTTCTTATCCGAGACCTACTTTGTGGGAGCTCTTACTGCTAATCCTGTGTTGTAGTTGGATGTGTGGGGGGACTTTTTGAACACAGTGACAACAAGGACCATTGTGCATGAGAACCAGGCTGTAACAATTGTGATAAACTACACAATCAAAGGGAAACGGGTGGAGATCCTTGAGGATGATGTCAATATAGCATTAGGAATCCCTATTGACAAGCTGGTGGAGGCTCCAACTCAGGATGAGCTGTATGAATTTATGGACTTCATCAATTATTCTGAAAAGATCAATCTGTCAAGCATGAACAAGAAGCACCCAAGGAGAGAATGGTCCTTTCTTTTTGACTCTTTAATAAGGGCCTTCACCTGCAGGAAGTCAGGGTTTTACAACATATCAAGTGTTATCCAGAAGCTGGTCTACTCAATGGCCCACAACAAACAGATCAATGTAGGACACTACATATTGGAGGAATTGAGCACCAGGCTAACAATGCCATTGGAGTCAAAAGATAAGGAAATTTTTCTACCTAGATTTATTATGTCAGCTTTAAACTATAAAGTAAATGATATACATATGCTAGAAGGAGTAAATAGGTCACTAATTCCTAGCAAAAAAATTGGTCACTAATTGGCAATTGTAAGCAAGTATCTAAAATTCTATTTGGATCACTTCTTACCAAGAATAAGGTTCCAGTAAGTCTTAAGTTAACACCTTTCATGATTGAAAGATTTAAGAATTACACTTATTCTATGCCAGACATGAGAACTAGTACAAGTCAACCTAGTGCAATAATGGTTCCTGAGCCTGTGGAAGCACAAACACAGGCACACCTACAGGAACATACCCATGTTGAGCCTATTTCTTCTCTACCAATAGCATCTAGGAAACCAAACATTTCATCCTCTCAAAAGGGTGAAGTTAGTAAAAAGAAGAAAAAGGAGATAACCTTGACAATTATGAATGAGAGTGGTGAGGAACAAACAGAAGCTGAGTCACCATTGGTCAAGAGAACAAAGAAGAGTAAGAAATCTGAGCTGACCACTCAAGCCACCTCTGTATCCTCCCAAAAGGATAAAATTGTAAAAATAGGGAGTAAACAGACTCTAGATACATCCTCTCAACAGGGTGTGTCTATTGAAAAGAGCATTCACCCCAATGTATCCTGAGTAAAGTCTGCACATCCTGTATTTGATCAAATCCAAGTGTATGGTAGAAGAAATAAGGATGGCACACACAGTGAGGGCACATCTATTGAATCTCCCTCATCCATTTAGGGGGAGCTGCCAACACTCACTTCTGAAAAACAACTTCTAATCTCATAAATTTCTTCTCCACCTACAACACTTGAATCCAATTCTCAAGTGCAAGCTAAATCAAGTGACTTGGTTCAAGAAACCTTGCTCACCACCCAGACAGTACAATCAGATGGTGAGAGGTTACTAGATGGGGTAGACCTTGATGACACCATCAAAACTATGGGGGATTCATCATTTTTTACTAAAGACCCCATGGATGTCTGAAATGCACCTTCATGTGCAAATCAGCCTTCACAGGCTGTTAGGTTTGAGGGTAGTACTCCTGAGGGGAAGCTATCTAAATCCTCTCCAATTCAATTGGAGGTTCCTGTACAAGAAACAACTCCCCTCAAAACCCTAGCAGAAATTGCACTAGCAGTTAATGCTAGGAGTACAATTTCCAATGACCCTGCTATGGAAGAGGCAAGTTTATCACATTCATGTGACAGTGCTTTGCAAGAAGCACAAGGGTTTGAGACTGGTGCACATGACAGTAACCCAGTCAAATCCCTTCCAATTCAATTGGAGGTTCCCACAACTAGTGTGGAACAACTGGTTATAAACACAGAGCAATATGTGAGTAAAACTATGAATTCAGTCACAGGTGGTTCTGATCCCTCAACAGCCCGACCTTCAACCTCAAAACCTCAACAACAACACATTCTCTCTCAATGGCTGCAAGAATCTGACTCTCAACCTACATCTATAGATGATCTTCTAGTTGAGCATATTTTTGGATTAGCAAACATCTCACAGCATCTACTCACTTTACACATGAGCAATCAAGACTAACAAGCTATTATGCTAACCTACAATGAAGGAGTTGAGAAATAAAAGGAGAAAATTGTAAATGATGCAGAACAAGATGGTAATGTAGATGCATGTGTTAGATATATTTGAGATGTCATGTCTAATATGTTTCATGTTTAGTTTTCAGATCTTAACAAACAGGAAATATCAGGACTTATTGGAATCAGTACTTACTGGAAGTCAGAAGATAAATATCAGAACTTAAGGTCATATCAGAACTTAAGTGCGGGAGGACTTTCAGTTAAGGAAGGAAGCTGATTTACAGGATAAAAGATCGAGACTAAAATAAAAAAAGATATGCATGGAAAGAGTTAGAAGATAAGAAGACTTGTATAAGATATCTGATTGATATATTTTAGGAGACAGAATTATATTCCATATCAATTAGAAGTTATCTTGTAACTATGTACTATATAAACACAGACATAGGTTTACACTATATGTGTTATCATTATCGAGAAGATCATACATTGTAACCTAGCAGCTCTTAGTGATATTTGTTCATCACTGAGAGAGAACGGTTCCATTGTAACAGAGTTTATTATATTGAATATATTTGTTTACTGTTACTTGTGTTCGAAATCGATTTGATTGTAATAAACACTTTATTCAACCCCCTTCTACAGTGTTGTGTGACCTAACAATTGGTAACAGTGCTTATCTGTTAACACACATACAGTAAAGATCCAAAACAATCATGTCTGAAGAAGCAGAAACTCCAACCAAGCCCACTAAAACTGAAGAAACTTAAAAGACTCAAACCCACTGTCGATATGAGACTATTAGGGTTCCCATACTGAAACCTTATGAGTATCCCATATGGAAAGTGAAGATGGCTATGTTCCTGGAAGCTAAAGATCCAGAATACCTTGATAGAATTAATGAAGGACCACATTATCCAACCAAGCTCTCTGTTGTAGTTGCAGATCATCCAGCAAAGACAATACCAAAGGAGAAAAGTGAGTATACAACTGAAGATATCTCATCCATTGCCAATGATGCAAAGGTAAGGCATTTGCTGCATAGTACCATTGATAATTTCATGTCAAATAGTGTAATTATTTGCAAGACTGCAAAGGAGATATGGGATGCTTTGGAGACAAGATGTCAGGGAACTGATGCAATCAAGAAGAACAGGAGGACTATACTCACTCAAGAGTATGAGCACTTTGACTCAAAAGCTGATGAGTCATTAACTGAATTATATGACAGGTTTGTCAAACTCTTGAATGATCTGTCACTGGTGGACAAGGAATATGATCTTGAAGATTCAAATCTAAAACTTATTTTAGCTCTTCCTGAAAGTTGGGATTTGATGTCTACTACTATAAGAGACAACTATGCTCTTGATGAAACTACTCTTGATGAAATTTATGGCATGTCCAAGACTTATGAACTTGAGATGGATCAAAGGAGCAAGAGACATGGGAGAAAGTTAAGGACAGTTGCTCTTAAAACTGAGGAGAAATCCCCCAAGGTGGATGTCTCAAAGAAAGGCAAAGGAAAGGCTCTCATCATAAAGTCTAATTCAGAATCATCAAGTTCTGATGATGATGATTCAGAAACTGAAAGTTTACCTGAAATAGATGTTGATGAAGAGATGATTAAATTGCGTGCTCTTATGGTGAAGGGTATCACAAAGATAGCCTACAGGAAATTCAGAAGGGGAAAGAAGTTTTCCAAGAAAGGTGGAAGTTCTTATAAGAAAGGGTTCAGAAAGTATGAAGGCAAAAATGCAAAGTCTGACATAGGAGACAACTCAAATGTCAAATGCTACAATTGTGGTGAAGGAGGCCACATATCTCCTTACTGCAAGAAAGGAAAGAGGGACAAAGGCAAGGAACTTGTCACAAAGAAGAAAAGCTGGACAGACTCTTCAGATTCTGAAGATGAGGTGAATTATGCTTTAATGGCAAATGCTGATGGCAGCCCTGAAACTGCTAAATTGAAGGTACCTCAAACAACTTATGTTTTTCATACTGATGATATTACTGAGTTGAGACTATATCTTAAAACCATGTTTATTAGTTACAGAGATCAAACTTTAACATGTGAAAGATAAACTTCTGAAAATCTTGCTTATAAAAAAATGAATGACTATTTAGAAAATGAGTTAGTTATGTTCCATCAAACTCAGAAAGAAAGAGACGATGCTTTTTATGTTAGAGATGAAGTGCTAAAATTGAATCAATCTCTAAAAACTGAGTTAGAAAAAGAAAAAGAGATTATCAGGACTTGGACTAACTCTGGCAGAACAACTCAGAATTTATTAAGTAGTGGAAACTGGAAAGAGGGATTAGGTTATGGAGATGATAAAAGTGAAAAAGGAACTGAACAAATTGAGCCAATTGTTATTAAACAAACTCCTAAGACAAAGGTAAATCCTGTTAAGTTTGTAGCTAAAACTATAAAGTCTGATTCTGAAAACATGAAAGAGTCTGTAGCAGAAGTTAAGAAAAAGTCAACTTCTGACAAATTAGAACATGATAAATCAACTGAAGTTAACATAGGCTTAATGACTAAGAAGCAGCTTAAGCATAAGCTGAAAGAAATAAGGAATGTCAACAAGGTAAACGCAGCTAGGAAAAATAAGAATGGAAAGGAATGTGTGAATAAAAGCAATAATTATATGCTTGTTCCTAATGCTCCTAGAAAGAAATGTTATAACTATGGAAACTCTTAACCATCTTGCTTCTTTTTTCAGGAAGAATAAGAATATAAACTCTTTACCTCCTAAGTCAGAAGTTAAGAGTCAGTATGTATGGTTTAAGACATAAAATCCTTATTTTCATTGTGGTAGTTTATGGCATTCCATTTATACTTGTAAGAAATATCATAGTTTGTACGATGATTATTATCAAATAAAACCTTCTTTGAAGAAAGTTACTTTAATTCCTTCTAGTGTAAAGTCTGATACAAAGTCTGATATAAGTTCTGATAAACAACATCTTAGCATAAACTCTGATATTAAATCCGCTGCAAATGCTAACAAACTTAAAAAGGCCTAAGGATCCAAGAAAGTCTGGGTCCTTAAAACTAACCATTAGTGGTCTTTGTGATTGCAGGGCAACAGGAAAAATATCCTAGTACTGGGTAGTGGATGTGCAGGACATATGACTGGAAATAAAGCCCTGCTCTCAGATTTTGTGAAGAAAGCTGGCCCAGGAGTTTCTTATGGAGATGGAAACATGGGAAAAACTATGGGATATGGAAATATTAATCTTGGGAATGTCATCATTGAAACAGTAGCTCTTGTCTCAGGAGTCAAACACAATCTGCTAAGTGTGAGTCAAATCTGTGACAGAGGTTATCATATGGATTTCTTTGAAGAACACTGTGAAGTTGTAAGCAATTCTACATGAAAAGTGGTTCTGAAAGGTTACAGGCATGGTAACATTTATGAAGCCATACTTTCAACAAGTTCTGATGGTTCTACAATCTATCTGTTGAGTAGAGCATCAATTGAAGAAAGTTGGAATTGGCACAAAAGACTCTCTCATTTAAACTTCAACAACATAAATGAGCTTGTAAAGAAAGATCTTGTGAGAGGACTGCCAAAATCAGTATTTGCTCCTGATGGCCTTTGTGATTCATGTCAAAAGGAAAAACAAAGAAAATCTTCTTTCAAGAGCAAAACTAAGTCATCAATTCTTGAGCCTTATACCCTACTGCATGTTGATCTATTTGGTCCAGTCAATGTCATGTCTATTGCAAAGAAGAAATATGCTATGATTATAGTTGATGAGTTCACAAGGTACACTTGGGTGTATTTCTTGCACAAGAAGAATGAAACTGCATCTACTCTTACTGATCATGTCAGACAGTTGGATAAGTTGGTTAAAAATTCTGTCAAAATTATAAGAAGTGATAATGGCACTGAGTTCAAGAATTCAATCATGGAAGAGTTCTGCAAAGAGCATGGAATCAAACAGGAATTTTCTGCACCTGGAACTCCACAGCAAAATGGAGTTATAGAAAGAAAGAACATGACTCTCATTGAAGCTGCACGAACTATGCTTGATGAAGCAAAGCTGCCAACCTACTTTTGGGCTGAAGCTGTGCAGATTGCTTATTTTACACAGAATACTACACTCATAAACAAGCAAGGAAAAACACCATATGAAATGGTAAAGAAAAAAAAGCCAAATCTAAAATACTTTCATGTATTTGGATGTAAGTTTTTTTTCTTAAGACTCATCCTGAACAGCTGTCAAAATTTGATCTAAAAGCTGATGAAGGAATTTTTGTTGGATATCCACTTTCCACAAAAGCCTTCAGAGTCTACAATTTAAGAACAAGGGTTGTCATGGAATCTATCAATGTATCTTTTGATGATAAGAAGCTTACTGGAATTGAAGATTTCAATGATCACGATTAGCTGAGATTTGAAAATGAAGAAAAATTATAATTCTATAAATTCTGATGACTTATACTCTGATCCTGTAAGTACTGATGTCATTGAATCTATAGTAACAACTCCAAAGGAAAATGCACCTGTCCCGGGGGAGCAAGCTGAATATCCTACCACATCTCAAGACTCTCAAGAAGCATCAGAACCTGTCACTGGCTCTTCAAGTTCTGATTCATCTAGTTCTGATGAGCTAAATTCTGATAATTCTGGAAACTCTGATACTTCAAATCCTGAAGGATCCAAGTCAAATTTTAAAGTCTCAGAGAGCATAACTACAGGGGGAGCATCATAAAATGTTGATGGAGACAGCATGGATCATGGGGGAGGATCCAGTTCTAGAAGTCAACTTCAATCTGCAAGGAAGTGGACCAAATCAGATACACCTGACTTAATAATTGGAGATCCTGAAGTAGGTGTCACGACTAGAACTGCAACATCAAATGAATGTCTCTATCATTCTTTTCTATCTCAGACTGAACCAAAGAAAGTGGAAGAAGCTCTTCAAGATGCTGATTGGGTGCAAGCAACGCAGGAAGAGTTAAATGAATTTGAAAGAAATAAAGTATGGACCCTAGTGCCAAGACCGAAGAACATATTAGTAGTTGGCACAAAATGGGTGTTCAGAAACAAATCTGACAGTGATGGCATAATTATAAGAAATAAAACAAGGCTGGTTGCTAAAGGCTACTCTCAACAGTAGGGTATTGATTATGATGAAACATTTGCACCAGTTGTTAGATTAGAAGCCATAAGAATCTTTTTGGCTTATGCTGCTCACAAAAATTTTAAAGTCTTTCAATTGGATGTAAAAAGTGATTTTCTCAATGGAGAATTGGAAGAAGAGGTCTATGTTGAACAACCTCCAGGCTTTGTAGATTCAAAATTTCCAAATCATGTCTACAGGCTTGACAAAGCACTTTATGGCCTTAAGCAAGCTCCTAGAGCATGGTATGAGACTTTAGCTCAATTTCTTTATGAAAGTGGATTTCACAGAGGTACAATTGATAAAACACTGTTCTACCTCAACCATGAAAAGGACCTACTTTTGGTACATATATATATTGATGATATAATATTTGGTTCTACAAATGCCAAACTCTGTGAGAGGTTTGCCAAGCTAATGCAGTCAAGATATCAAATGAGTATGATGGGAGAACTCAGCTATTTTCTGGGTCTTCAAGTCAAGAAAAATGAAGAAGGTACTTTAATCTGTCAATCTAAGTACACCAGAAATTTATTGAAGAAATTTGGAATGCAAGATTGTTCAACTGTATCCACTCCCACGGCCACTGCAACCAAGTTAGATAAAGATACTGGTTCATCAGTAGATATTACTAACTACAGAGGTATGATTGGCTCTTTACTCTATTTAACTGCAAGTAGACCTGATATCATGTATGCTACCTGTCTTTGTGCAAGATTTCAGGCTGGTCCAAGAGAACCTCACTTGATAGCTGTGAAAAGAATTTTCAAGTACCTTAAGGGTATAGCTGATCTAGGATTGTGGTATCCTAGAGAATCAGATTTTACTCAGATGCAGATTTTGCAGGATGCAAAATAGATAGGAAAAGCACTAATGAAAGCTGCCAATTTCTTGGAGGCAGATTAGTTTCTTGGTTTAGCAATAAGCAGAAGTTAATTTCCACATCAACTGTAGAAGCAGAATATATTGCTGCAGGAAGCTGTTGTGCACAGATTCTTTGGATGAAAAATCAGTTACTGGATTATGGGTTAGAATTTTCAAAAATACCTATTTACTGTGATAATCAAAGTGCTATTGTCATGACAGGTAATCCAGTTCAACACTCAATGACAAAGCACATCAGCATTAGGTACCATTTCATAAGGGAACATGTGATGGAAGGTACAGTGGAATTGTATTTTGTTCCAACAGATCAACAACTAGCAGATATCTTCACAAAACCACTATGTGAAGTTACCTTTACAAGACTGGTAAATGAACTTGGAATGGTTTCAGGTTCTTTCTCTAAATCTGCTTAGTTTTTATACTCATGCATCAGACTTTATGATCAGTGTTTACAGATTATCTTATCTTCATGTAATCTGTGCTTAAATTGAAATTCATTAAATGCTGATTGTTATCTGATGTGGATCTATATACTCTGATAAGTGTTTTGAATGTTCTGTGACTATTCAATCCAATGAGGATATATGTGCTAGATGATGACCTAGTAGTCTTTAACTTACTAGAAATCCCATGTTTGAATTAGTTGTTTATGTGGAAACTCATTAACACAAGCAAATTCTGATATTGAGCTTAGTCAAATTTACTTTGTGTATCTTATTACTGAGTCACAAACTAGATTCTTGCTTCTTATCAGTCAAATTCTGATATCAGTAAATCTTAAGGATGAACTAAATGCTGATAAGCCTCACTTATCAAAAAAAAAGAAAACAAAACAAAACAAAAGTCAGGTACTCCTTTGAGATCTAGAGTAAATATGTGAAACGGAAGACCCAAGTGCATTACTGGTATTAAGTAATATGCATTAGAAAAGCAAATAAACTTTTCTTGGTGACTTTTCACATTCTCTGATTACTGGAGAAATACTCTGATAATAACATAAATTCTGATAAGCAGTTGTGACTCACTTACACTGAGAAGCCACTGTAAAAAGGAATTTCAAAAGATGCATAAAATGAGCACAAACAGTTGAGGTGGACTCTTTCATAAATTTGTTCTATAATAGACTTCATGATTGAGGACATATTTTAAGCACTTTTCTTAGTTATGCCTTATTTCTAAGATGTACTGAAGTTTATCAGAATTTAATCTTTCTGATATTGTAATATCTGGGATAGATCGTGTAATTATTTTACAAATAAATAAATATTATGCATTTTCTGTATTTATTATGTGAAGTATTTGATAAGTGGTATATGTGTTTGGATGTTCAAAATAATATAAATTGAGCATTTTAATTTTTATATGTCCAAAAAAATATAGATAATTGTCATATCTTCCTATTTATTTTTATGTTGATTTATGATTTTATAGGAAATTTATGGATTATATAAATTCTTTTTCCGAGTAATTATAAACTATTTTATATAATCGGGAACCAGCCGACTTCATTCGTTTTTACGTTTTTATAACCCGAAACTCTTCCGAGAACTCCTTTCTAACCTAATTGCAATATTCCGAGCATTTTCCATGTTTCGACTTTTTCGATCCGGCGTACGGTTTGTCCTGTGCGGGTACTGCCGTAATATTTTCGATACATTATTCATTTTGGTAAATCAATAAAACTCGTATTTTTGATAAACGGGATCTTTTTATTAAACTATTATAGTTATCACCTCGTAATACGTGTAACCAGGCGTTGAGACCAAGAACGCAGTACAAATTGTACTGATTTGGATAATTATTCCGAAAATCGATACTGTTTAGATCCGTTTTTATAAATAAACGTACTATTTTATATCCGGAATGATCCAACGAGATACTAATTTTCCGTAATTATAAATACCTTTAACCGTATTTTATTTCGTATCGAAAATCATTTGCAAACAGTAATTATATAATTTTACAAAGAAAATACTTATATTCATATAACCTTTTAAGAATCAAACTGCAAATCGGAGGTGTTATTGATCTTTGTTTGGAAAGCTCGAGTAACCAAATCGAAGGGTTTAAGGAAGACTATCAGAATCTGTGCTTCATATCACTGCAGAATCAAAGGTTTATTTTCTATAATTTTTATTAATTTCAAATTATTTTGATTAAAAATATGAATTTTTGTACGGATGATTGTTTGAATGATTTGATGCTTGCATGTTGTAGAGCTTATTTTCCTGATGATTTTGATATGTCATATGACTGATTTGGAGTTCAATAACATGTTCAAAATTGAGTTTGATTTTCGAATTTTGAAATTAGGGTTTATAACCCGTATGAATGTTCTTAATTGAAATATAGGGCTTTTTGTTCCAGGGGTTATTAGATGTTCTAGATGGGTGGGTTTTGTTCCCCTTAAAATTTGCAATCAATTGGTATATAGTGTGTTAACAGACGATCCCTGGTTTGAAGGGAGTTGTGTTTTGAAGTTTCTTCGAGTTCGCCGGAAACCGGCGAACTTCTCGGCCAATTTTCGGCCAACTCAGGGATTATTAGAATGATTTGATTACATAATTGTGTTCCTTGTGAATTTTAGTTGTGATCTGGAGGTGATGGTGGGGTGAGGATGCCGGAATCGTCTTCTCCGGCGAACCCCGTTTATTTTCCGACGAACCCCTGTAAAATTGCAGTTTTGTACCTGTAGTTTTAAGAGCGATGCAGTTTGGTCCCTGTAGTTTGTAAATTTTGCAAGTAAGGGATTCCTATTTATAAATTATTTAAAAATTATATTTCCTATTTATTTTAATTATAAAAATTTGTTTTTAATTACTGAAAATTCCAAAAATTATTATTTTAATTCCAAAAATTATTTTTAATTCAATTAAAAATAATTAATTAGTTAATTAATTTTAGTTAATAATTAATTGATTAATTGGTCAATTAATTCATAAATTATTTTATTAATTGATTTAATTAATTATTAATTGATTTTAATTAATTATTTAATTAGATTTAATAATTTATAAATGATTTAAGAAGTTTGAAAAATAGTTTCGAGCTTCAAAATATTATTTTAAATTATT